>NC_088348.1:6925000-7082500 GCF_036884655.1 Musa acuminata AAA Group | reverse complement strand
GTCCAAGAAGTCTGAGGATGAAAGTTAATCTATGCAAGTTTGCTACTCTGACTCGAGCTTTGATGCTGTCGATGGGTTTATTTCCTCTTCTCATGGAAGGAACTGTGTAGCTTTTGATTTAATGGGTTACATGTTATGGTTTTGAGTGAATTCTAACTTACTATCTGTTTTTTGTTCCGCATTTACAATCGGAGATTGTGCTAAGTTAGAACTCGTCCACCTGTTTCTATTATTTGTGATCTCAATATGAAATGTTGGTGTGATCATCTCTCTTTTCGAGCATTGTTCTTAATCGACAATGGAAGGGTATGGTTTGTATACGGGGAAATAATCTATGTAAGGTCAATCGGCAAATTAGCAAGCGGAATAGCACTTATCTGACAATAGGATTTCCAGTAAACCCATCAAAGATTTATGACATGCCTCTAGATGTATAGACCTGACATGATAATTCTAAGAGATAAAAACCACTAGATGAAATAAAGGCAATAATGCATATTGGACATCAACTAGCATTTCAACTCTTAGATGTTTAATGAACAATTGAGCAATGACCATATATCGATAGCACCGCCATCTACTCTCTATATTGCAAGAAATCTCGGGGGAAATAACTGATTGCAATGCTGCCATTCCTTAAATAAACGAGAGAAAAAATGAAATACCCACACAAATCCTATCTTTTGCTCGCCTTTGTTTACACATTTAAGGTGCTGTGCTGGAATCGCACCGCTGAGCGTTTTAGCTGAACATGTGGGGAAGCGGTCTAACGGCCATGAAAGCATCCACCATCTGGACAAGCAAGAGAAGGCAGATTTGTTACCGTGGCTATGTGATCAAGCATACATCAAGAGCAACTAAAAACGGACATAAAGAATTGGCAAATGGATTCCTCTCTTTCATTTTTCTTTTTGTCTTGTTGTTTGCTTCTTGAACAATATCACTGCATATATGCTTGGTTGTTGTATTATCAACTCTGCAATAAAGTCGCTTCTCCACAAAATAATGCAATTTCCTACCTGACCTATGTGAGCAGGAAACTGAGCAGAATGCTTCCTTACCTCATCAGTGACTGACGCCCGTGCTCTCTGATGTCGCTCAACCAATTCAGATAGGACCTCTATAAGACGCTTTTTGACCTCCCCAGTCAACATTCGCCCAGCACCATATTCCTGGAAATTTATGAGATTAGCAGTTGAATTTTATAAATCAATCGAATAGCATACCACAGGCGAGGAACTTACAGTGATGTTTTCCTAACTGGGAGATATAATGCCAGATCAAGTGTAAGCACAACATACTATTAACACCTGCCATGGCATGGTGTATGGCATGGACCTACTTCTATGATTGTTTAGGAGATACCCACATCGATATGTCACCATGGGCATAGCACAATCTTATGGTTGGTTAATATGACTCCTAGCTATACTGCAGATGTGATCTATACTTCACTAAAAAACAGTGTTTAAGATGGAAATAAGAAATTATGCAGATACCTTCCTTATATGATCAAGTTCAGCATCGTCTTCAAGAAAGAACCCAAGGTACTTGACAGGAATATCAACCTGGCAACGATCCAAGACAGGAATATCATCATTTGATAAGAACATAGAGATAGCTGAAGTGCATTCATATACAAGCTAAAATTGCAGCAAATTAAACAAAATATTTTTGTTAAAGGATATACTAGAAACAAACATATTTCTTCAAAATAAATATTGACTAGTTTTCTAGTCTCTGTATCCATAGTCTCTGTTAACAAGTATTTTTCTACCTTTCTAGAATTTGTCCTTTCCTATCATTTCCAGCTGCATTTGGTACTCTCATAACTTTCTCCCTTTGTTTTTTCATGAGGCATTACTTATATGTACCTACCCGCTCCATCCTAGCTTAGACAGATGCTAATTGTGACTAACAAGGAAGAATATCCATAAAAGAGAATTCTATGCGGTTGGCCCACAACTACTAACATGCTTGATAGCAATACCAACCATAGACCACCAAGGGATGACCACCTCAGAACAACTAACATCCTAATTGACTTCGACAGATAGATTCGATTGATTAGACTGATTACAGGTAGATGTGCAGTTTTTAAATGTTATATTGTTTTGTAGTATATAAACTATGGAATATCCATTCAGGAATTTTATGTAGCATTACAATCTGCTCATCCAACAGTATAACTGCAGCTGTTGCTACTGACAAGAAAGTTCATCAATTAAAAGATACTTGCTACCAACAAGGAGTTCTATCACTTAAAAGAAAATCCAAAGACTTCAGCTTTCTTGGCGAACCAACATTTCAGAAGGATTACCTCTAAATTTGCTCCATATTTCCTGTGATTCTCAATTGAATCTTGACCGCCGGAGAATGCATACCTGTTCACCTATAAATATAGCAAATTACTATAAGAAAATTTTGTTTATGTTCCAAGTTTTAGCTCAAGCATCACAAAAATGCAGATCAAATCACATCCATGCATCACAGCAGGCAAAGGGATCAGTTATGACCAATATTTGAATTCATGATATATCATACTTTATAAAAGAAATAGAAACTGTCAGGAATTTAGTGTAAAAGTGAAATTTGGATATGTAATGCCAAATGGGCGCAGAAAGAAGTAGGTCAAAGCATCAAAATGGAAGAATGAAGCTGATGTGCTATAACTTGAGAATATAGGAACATTGGAGTCTTATCTTGCATTTTCAAAGTCACAAAGACATAGCTTCCTTGGTTTTAATGCATGATAACAACAAGAATGTTTCATGCAAGAAACTCACGAAATATTATTGTGTTGATAAAACCCTTTTAGCAGCTGGAGAGTTAATTAGCAAGCTATCAAAAAGTGGCACACAATTTATTCTGAAATTCATAAATAGAAATGTGGTGGTGGGAACAACACTGACGATATCTTAAATTATAAAAGTCAAATTTTGAAGGAAGCAACAACCAGATGACCTGGGGAAATGTACATATTTTCAAGCGAAAAATCAATGAGGTTAAGACCAAGCATTCAATAACATAAAAAAATGGTTAATAATTATGCTAACCTTATTCTTTATGTCCTTGGATGAATCTGTCACGTATATAGCAGAATTTGGATCACTGGCAGACATCTTTCCCGTCTCCCCCTTTAAGCATGTAAAATCAGTAAATAAAAAAAATACATAGTGATACCATAAGAAAATTACAAAGCAAAAGAACTCAAAGCTGAATTCAGCATAGTTCATAAATGAGAAATATTAATGGAAATGATACTGATGGTAAATCAAGCTTATTTAGTATGATCATCATAAACATGGAACTGCAGTATCGGTTACACCCATCTTAGTTACATAACAAAGAACAAAGTTAAATGTAATAGTACCAAATTTTGCACAAATGCTTCATGCAAGCATTAGTATACAGTATCACCATTATTTGGTGATACTGAGATGCTGGGTTGGTGGGAACTAGAACAGAGGGTTTTCAGTACCAAAATGGGCAGTTGGTATACCGAACTGGTGTTTTAAAGTTGAACCTGACTGGCTTTGTCCAAGATTAGGTGGCTCATTTCACGTATGGTTTTCATCTCCTGTGCTGCCTTGTGCATAGAAGGGGATGCTAGAGAAGCTGAGAAGATGATGGGTAAGACTAATAAAATGAGTGATCATAGATGAGGCAAGTGTTTTCTAATTTATTCAGGTTTTTTTACTTTGATCATTTTTATTTTGTTTTTGTTTTGCCAGCAGCACATCCAATGCTGCTACAAGGCCAAAACGTCCTTTTCTATGGTGATATTTGGCTTCATGCCAATTGCACAAACATACAACTCTCCATGTCAGCACATTCTACAATAGACATTTATTTGTCAATTATAACTTCAAAGAAGAGTATCATCAGTAGTTGATACACCTTCCTAACAAGTAAATGAACACCACATACCTGAAGAGCAGGGAAAAATGATGATTCAATTAATGCAGGTTTTTGATAGCCTATCCTAGGAGCAACATCTCGAGTCATTCTGAAGTAAGGATCCTGGAAAATAGACCAAATTACAAGTGTTAGGGAAAGTTACCTGTAACAAGTAGATGACACTACAATATATGCAGCTATGCGTGCCAAGACAAATGAAAACAAAACATTGGATCCTTTGCAAAGAAAAATAGGACGAAGGACATCATTAATGGTCTGCTCAAAATCATAAGAAACTTACTAAAGCACAATTTGAGTTGCTCCTGTAAAAGGCTAACTAAGTGATAAGATAAATATATTGTCATATCGTTTAAATATAGTGCATCTTTGATTTTAGTTCGTCTTAAGATGAAAGATTACATCTCAAAAAGAGAAGGATGAAATATTAAGCATACTCATCTACTGCAGATTTCTGCAAGTAATTAGAAATATCTAACAGAAACACTCTATCTATAGTCCAACAGTGACAATGTCCATTAAATTATAGAAAAATTATTTTAGTTCGAAATCTGGAATAACAATTGCAGTTACTCAACTATGTGTGAAGGCATAATTTTCCCGTCCGATATGATAGACCAGCATATACTAGAAAATGGCTGACAACCCACATATCAGAGTTAGCCATATTAATTAATAGAGAGGACACCATTTTCAAACAACGATTGAGCATGCCCATGCAGCCAATGAACTTAACATGAGAGGCATGTTACATGGCAAAACATGCCAACGTACTAATGGGTCAGCGCATAGCAATCTGCATAAACACCTAGACCAATGTGCTCTTCCTCACACACATGCTCATATGATCACAGTGTGGATATGTACTGCAAAACTGAAAAGCTTATCTATAGAACAGTAAAAAGTCAATATTAAAAGTTCACTGAAAATAAACTTAAATCTAAGACACTCTCAGAGTAGAATTGCAAAAGGAACTAAAATTTACTTGGAAAGATTTTAGCAGCTGTGAATTCCTCAAATAACTCTTAGAGGTTTAACTTTTTTCATTATATAAACAATTGCTAGTACCGGATGCTTTAACTCTGGTCATCTGCACAAACACAATATGCAAGTTCGTGCAAGATATATATCCTGTTTTCCCATTCTTTCAAAGAAAGAGATGTTACTAAAACCAATAGGCCAATATGGTCCATTCATATGAAAATTAAAAAACATGTATAAAACAAGAAGTGTCTCTCATGCTGGACTCTGATGTATAAAGAAGGCAATCTCCTCACCGTTCTTTGCTATAAACTACATAAACATGAAATACCATCAAACAATTAAATAAAAAGAATTACACATTTTGGAATACCTAGTGAAAAAAAATTGTAAGCAATTATCTGTAGGATATATAAAAAAGTTAAATCTTAATTGGAAATTTGGTTACAGACAGCGAGAAGCACCTGGTCGATGGCACATGGGATCAAACAACGAAGGTTGTCTTTGCCTGAGAAGAGATGTGGAAATGAACTAGGAAATGATGGGACAGCCTACAAAAGATAAGTTGAGAAGATCAGGAATCATATGAAGCTCTAGTAACTATTTGTTCAATCACCAAAGCCAAATTCCGACAGATAAGCATGTCCATTTCATTAACAGAATAACAGTAAGGAACATTTTGCATACAGATGATATAGATGTTACTATGCCAAACTAAGGTCAGAAAATTCATGCAAGGTTCAAAACAAAACTTCTTACAAGGAACAAAGCTTGTCAACTTCCAGACATTCGCCATGTTGACTTGCTCAAATAGTAATATTAAGTGCACCTAATTATGCAAGTGTTTTGTGTTGACCTGAAGGAAATTTATCTCATAATCAAAAGCAAGAGGTGTTGAAATAGAACCTGAACAGGTGGGAAGCTGATTTTGCCAATATGATCCTCATTGGTAAAGCCAAATATTCCCACAACCTGCATTTGAAAAGCACAATAGAAAACTGAATAAACTAACACATGGCACACCTTGTGCACATAAAAGAAGTTATATAACAAGAACCATAATTATTAGAAAAGTTATTTATTAGCAGTCACCTTATTAAATGTGACACATTTTGCAACCTTAACCATATTCTCATAGAAGGCACTGCAAATAAATCTCAGGTCATTAGAATCCATGACAAAACGTAATAAACTATCAACATTGTCTACAATTTTTTAAAGAAAGAACATCTTTCTCAACCAACACAAAGGCAGAAATCTGAATAGTTCACCTCACCACACCAGTGGATTTATGGAACAAGACCAGATATTTACATATTACATATTTGCCATTCCAGTGAAATAACGTAAGAATAATAGAGACATTACCCGCCAACATAATTGAAATCTGAGAAAATGAAAGTTCTTGTTATGTCAAATCCACATGCAATTATGTCTTTTGCATTCTCACGAGCAAGCCTTTTACTTTCTTCCACTGTTAGGTTCTTCCACATGCATTTTTCATCATCAGTTAGCTGTATTACAAGAGGAACCTTGAAAGCATCCTGCAAGTACCTGTAGAAAATGGTAGCTCAAAACCATGATCAGATCACAATTTTGGCTTCTGATCATATTTAACATATTACAAAAACATGTAGGATATAATGTGATGAGTAAAAGAAATGAATTAGATTGGTTTCTTTATCACTTCAGTCAAATACTTCATCAGATTCTGATGAGATTTCTCCTTCAAAGTTGTCAGAATACCTAGGCAGTCATTGGGATTGACCCAAAGAGTTAAGAAGAAGGTCTAGGTGCAACGGTGAACATCTAAAACATTTACCCCGAGGCCCAATATGTAGTCACTTGTTTAACAAAAAAATCTACCAGAGCCTTTCTCATAATGATGTATATTCTCATTTCCATCCTTTTTTAAACTCAAATCCTATTATCCAATAAATCTGAACCTTTACAATAAGCAGTCCACCAGCCTTTTAGAGAACATATTGGGCCTTGGGGTTTAAGGTAACCACCTAGGCCCCACCTAGGTGCACGAAGATAATTGCTCATCTCAGAATAATTTATTGTCCCAAAATCCAAAAATAGTTAGGAGCCCATATGTCGGGGTTAGTTCAGGGGCCTAGTGAGCCTGAAAACCAAAGTAATCCCCTATGATTTGCTTGCTAACTAGCAAAAAGAGATACTTGGGAAGGTTCAGTGCATTTGTTATCCTAAAAAGATTTTCTCATCAAACGGTGAAAGATGTAACCAACAAAGCAAAAGAATAAGGACAACATTAACCATAGTTATCAATAAGAACATATTGATGAAGATTTCCTCCAGGATGTGACTTGGTACCTCAGTAATAAATTAGAATTCTTAAAAATTTCAATATTCCTGCTAAAAGATAAATATCATAGAGATGAAGTATGAGATGAGTATGGACTTTGTCCTTTGTAGTCAATTAGCAAAATACCATCACCGAATTTTCCTTATTATGAATTTCATTCAGCCAAAGAAATGGATGTAACTTATACACAATTTTCAAAACCCTCAGGAGCAAGAAACATCCAGAATATACTAGAAAAATCAAAGTTTTGACACGTACCACCTTAACACCATATGGAAGAAAATCAAAATAGCTAGAACCTCAAGCAAGTGGAGCAAGTATTATTCTATATTTGATAAACAGTGAAACGCTTTTACTAACATAAGCTAACAAATTTCATGATGAACATAGAAATGTATTTAGGAAGAGTAACTTACAGACAGTGACACCTACTTAGTGAACATGAAGGGCACCAAATGCCCAAAATGTAACGCCTCAGAGGAAGGCCCTCTGCCCGTGTAGAGGTAGAACTTCTCGCCCCTCTCATAGACATCAAGTATCTCATTGAAGTCCCTACCCAGAACCAACCAATAACAAGCATGACTTCAAGAACAGCACCGAAAGACCGAAAGGAACCAGAAATAAGGAGAGCGAAAAAAAAAGCCGGACCTGTGGGCGAAGAACACGCCGCGGCGGAGAAAGACGTGCGCGTGGCGTCCGGTGAGCCGCTCGACGCGCCGTACGAGCGGTTCCTCGAGTCGCTGGCACCCGAACTTCTCGATCAACTTGTCGTAGTCGATCTTCCCCCCGTCCTTCGCCGTCACCTCCCACGGGTTCACCACCTGCTCCTCCTCGGCCTCCCGACCACCGACTCCGCTTCCGACGGCGTCACCATTCTTCGGCTCTTCCGCCATGGGAGACGTCGATGGAGGATCGCGAAGCGGGTGACGATTAGGGTTTTGAAGGCCCTTTTCTGATGACCGTTTAGGACTCCTTAAGTATAGAGTTACAAGTAGGGCCCGTTGTGACTTAAGTGTTTAATAGCAAGGGAAGAACGCGGGTATCGTAGGCAGAAAGCAAAGCCGAGGAAGAGGCAATGTTTAGCTTGTGGTCGGATCCGGATCTGTCGATGGATCAAATATAACCAGGGGTGTTGACGGACCCGATAGCCCGCATATGATCCAAAACCGACCCGCTCAAACGGATCGGAGATATAGATCCAAAAAATTTGATTCGATCCGTTTAAAAAATCCGTTAGAGGTGTCTTTTTTCACAATTTTCCCTTTTAATCAATAATTATTAGCGTTAATTACCGTTTAGAAATGCTTGTTTCTTTTATTTGCTTTCTAATGTCTTTGACAAATAGGCATTTAATCTCTATTCTAAGTCTCCGTAGCAGGTGCCAGGAAAGCACCCCAAATAGCCGCTCTGATCCCAGACAACATTACATTTCAAAGACCAGTGGCCGAAGGTCAACAACTCCGAGTCCAAATTATCACACAGCTGCCACCGTCCAAGACTTGGCCAGCTCTCAGCTCTGATACCTTCGGAACACGAGACAGACAACAGTCAAACTCGTCCTCCTTTTCTCACTTTTGACCATTTCAAACCCCTTTTAGTCAACACGAAAACCACCGTCACCTACCTCGCCCTCTTATATATATTCCCGAGCTCGTGCTACCACCATCGACTCGAGCAAGATTTTCCTGCGGGGGTTTACAGTATAAGGAAGAGCCATCCTCCGGTATCGAGCCCTCCATCGAAACACCCTGCCATGGCTTCTCTAAGGTCTTGCGTCATCTGGGTCGTCATCGTCGTCTCGATCGCCGCCATATCGAGCATCGAGAGAGCTGATGCAGCGAGGCCTGCCCCGGGTGGCTTCGACGGCGCGAACTATCTGGCGTACACGGGCGGCATGTACGAGAAGGCGAGGGCAGCGCTGGCGACGTGGATGGCGAGGTTGCCGTCCGGCTCCAGCCCGAAGGGCCCCGGTCACTAGCGGTGGCCGAGGGGGAACGGCAGACTGCAGCATCCTGTTCCTGTATAAAACAGAGGAAAAGTAGTGAAGAAAAAGGCATCCAATTTTTACTATTGATTCTTTGATATAATTTTCTTCTTTTGTTCCATCTAGAGAAGATGTAAAAGGGCATCTCAAGTTTGTTTGCTGACAGATCAATTTAAAGGGAATTGTCATGTTATTTTCCTTCCTCCACATGAAATATACACGCAGCAATTCAATGATGACTAATCTAAGAACCATGATTCTAAATATCAATTACTTTGTCATGACATGCTGCTTTAGCTATATTCTGAGTAATAGTCAAACAACATCTAACCTGTTACAGGTCTGCAATTTGCACGCTTATAGCTCAACATTTGCAATTCAACGAAGTGAATTTGATTTTGCACAAAAGCTTCAATAGACACAAGCACTGTCATTCTCTCCGAACCCAGCTTTTGGGTTCAAAATCAGAAAAAAAAAAAAAAAAAAAAAAAAAAAACAATGGAGACCAATGAAATAAAATGTTTAATGAGTATAAAACAAAACATACAAGAACGTCCAATCAATTCGCCTCACAGGGAATGCTGTTCAGCAGGCATGACAGCAGTCCCTCTCTTGCAAAACAAATTCAACTGATCAGTGCTTGTGGTTCCTGTCACAAGAAAAAAAGTGCTAATTGAGCAACTCTAGATGAACTACACATATTCTACCTGATTACAATATGTACAATGATCAGAAAAATTGCTAGGCTCATGGAAAATGCAGCTTCAGTCTAAGGTCTCATAATTTTGAAAATTTTCTCAATTTTATCCATTCTCTCCATGGTTATGATGGAGAGTTCCTCAGCAAAAAGCTTCATTATACCAATTGTCATGTGGACCTAATTGAGCGTACAATCTTTTTGTATCCATGGACCATAGAATAACGGCATTAGTTTAGAAAACCACAACCTGTTGTTGTCTCGAAGAGAAGCGAAATCCAACTGCAATCATGAAGCATAATCATAATAACAATATTTTCAACTTGACCTCTTAATTCTCCATAGTTGGAATGAGAATAAAGCTGGTTGCTAATTCATTCAGAATAAGGCAGCACCACGGAAATTATCATTTAAGCAAAACCAATGACATTGAACATCCCAAAAAGTCAGCCTTTTAGCCACATTTAACAACTAACAGCATCAGCAATGAATTGATGCTTTCAAGTTAATTCTTACATTGCCTCACTGTCGTGCAATATCCATACATCATCATATTGCATGACTATTGCATGACAGCATCAGCGTGCCACCCTATTTCCAATATTCACACATTGCCTCACAGTCATGAAAAACAGCAGCAGAAAATTAATTTGAATATGACAAGATAGTCAATTTTGGCTCATTATATAGGTTGCTCAATCACACAAAGCCCATGGAACAAAAGCATCACAAATTTGACTCATTGTGAGTTTTTCTTAAATGAAGCTTGTTTCTTCTTGAGATCAGCAGTCTTCTTCTTATCCTTCCACTCCCTGATCTTCAAAACACTTACGTAAGCTTTAAGGACATCCACATACAAGTTTGAAATTTTTAATGATCCTTCAAGAGAACTGACAAGTCATCTATTTCCATAGCCAATTAACAATTGCATTCAAGAGCAACTGCTAGATCCCTACAATTCACTTCTGTCATCCAATACTTCTTTCTTGGAAGGGCCAAATTAGCTTTTTATTGAATTAAATTCTTATCCACAAAGTAAAGTGAAATGCACAATCATCTAAACTGTTTAAGGTTTGGTATTGATCCAGTGAAAATCCACAATGCCAAATCCAGTAAATGGTCGACTGAAGGATAACAAACAACACAATATCACAGTATAGTGAAATGCACACACATTTAAACTGTTGAAGGTTTGATATTGATCCAATGAAAATCCATAAAATCTCTATGCCTAAAAATCCAGCGAGTGATTGACCGAATCATAACAAAACATACAAGATTCCAAAAAAGTACTCATGATTTTTTATGATTTAATGGTACATAGTCTTTCTCTTCCATCCTTGCATGTTGCTCCATTCTAAGTTCAAGAGTTGCATGATATTATGGTCACAATACAACCAATAATGTACACTCAGCTTGAAAACTAATGCTCAGGAAGCAAGAATAAAGTAAAAGTTCAGGAAAACGCACAGAAGTTAAAAAAGAAACAATATGATTGCCTAACCATCAATATTACCTTCCAAACAATCATATTCTGTGAACCAAACCAGCAGCTTTGAGTTACTTCCAGGTCATTAGCAACTCTGATATCATGGGTACAACTTTCGACATAGTCATACCTCACCAATTGATATAGAACGGTGGCTTATTTTTTAATTTCATGAACTTTTTTCATATTGCTGAAATTTAATGAGTATTGAGCACATCGACATGGTAATAAATCTCAATCAAATGCAAGAATGCAGAATCCAACAACCTTCCTATTGCTCGTTGCATAAAAACCATAATTGTTAGAAGCAAACTCACTAGAGGGGACAAAAATAACAATTATTACAAAATGTACACATAATGATTACTAATCAAACAACAGTGTTATAACATCGTATGACAACCATGCCAGATTTATTTGTCTCGTGCCTTTTCAAATTCCTAAAGCTAAATGCAGCCTATGGAAGGTGTTTCAGAATCTAAAAGGACTAATATTCACATTGGAATGGAAGAGACAAAAGAAAATGTTTAGAAAAAATTGAAAGCTATTATGTTCAGTAAATAATCTAACCTTTTATGGCATCACATTGACATGAAGAATTGATAAATTTCAGATGCTCAACAAGCCTATTGTCTTTTAACTATAGCTAATTAATTATGAACGAAAATTTTGCAGCACATGTTTGATAAGTTGTTCTGAAGTTAGGACAATAAAACTAATTAGTTGACAGCTTACCATAGCAGAGATGGTCTTCATGCCATCACTGGCTCGAACGAGGCATCTATTGCTAATTGCTTTCCCAGCAGTCTGTATTTATCTTCCTCTTTGCTTTCCTTTTCATAAGTGCTATTTAAGATATTTACGAAATATTAAGATTTGAGTGAGGAAATTTAAGGAATAAAGTGCTAAATTATCTTATCGAAGTAAAACTATTCCAAAGAAAGAAGGAAAGAAAACTTAAAATCAAAGCGAAACTTAGCAACTTAAAACCTTATCATAACGCGACCACACAATTGACGAGCCGGATTGTCATAAAAGTCTTGAAACCACAAAGAAGGAAGCACTTAAGCAACCAAAGACGCCAAGAAACTTCGATCCAGAGGCGTCGTATCAAACCGAGGATTAAACAACAGAGGAGACGAGAAACTATAAAGAGAGATGCATCAAGCAAACAATCGACCTAAATCCTCACAGAATCCGAAGAATTACTATAGGAAAAGAGAAGAACAAAAAGGTGCACCATCTCGAGGGATTCCAGTCGATCGACCGACGACGCTGTTACTCCAATCGCCGTCTCTCGTACTGAAGACCTCGGTTACCGGTGAAGACCTTCTCATCTCCACCGTTCGTATCGAATGTAGCATCAGTGTTCTAATGCACCGGGTGAAACGTGTCGACTCGATGTTTGCATCAGCGAATTCAATAGCCCGCTCAACGAATCCAAACCGATCCGATAACGTGGACACTCGCTAGCCCGCTCAATAACCAAGGATCCCTTGACGGATTCCTTTGGTGGATTTGACCAGCGATTAACCCGCTAACCCGAAAGCGGAAACAAGTAGCTCCCAGTTTGCGACTCTGTACAATTTGCTAAGTGATAGACAGTTGGACGGACCATATCATTTTATGGCTTCAATAGACTCAATAACCCATTCATCCAATCACAATCCGATCCGATTACTTGTTTTAGTCAAATCCTATGCAAGTGTAATATATAGAAGGTGCTGTCATTCTACGATGAGTCAATTAAACTGATCAACATTACGGTGTGTTGAATACCAAATTGAATCTTAATTATTCCATCCTTAGTGATGCAGACACCCTTCGTCTTAATGAAGCATGATCCATGGTATGATCCTGATGGCACTCAAGAAAAAGGATCGGGTGGACGGAAGAACAAAATGGCGCATCAACATTAGAAGAAACACCACATGAAGGACAACTTAGATTCTAATCAAGTTGCGACAGTCCTTATTAAAGGGAAGTGGAACAAGGAAATCTAAGCAAGCATGTCTGATGCGCTTTCGAGGAGTTGCATGGCCTCCGACGCATTCGGCAACGACGGGATCGCTCCCTTCTTGGTGGTGGTGATTGCTCCACATGCATTAGCAAATCGCAGCAGCTCCCTCAGCCTCTTCTCGTCCTGAATGCAACCCATTACCCTATTCGTAAGCATTCGTAAAGCTGCGCTGAAGCACGAAGTTTCTCGTATTTCTAACCTGCAGAACAGACTGGTCATGGACGATCCTCCTCAGCAGTGCACCGACAAACGCGTCACCTGCCCCGGTCGTGTCGATCTGCTTGACGGCGAAGGAGTCGACGATTCCGTGGAAATCCTGACAAGCAAGAGAGATCGGTGCAGTAACCTTCAGATCTCGCTTGTTTGACGAGCATGGCAAAGAGGCGGAGATCGAGATACCTCGGTGTAGTACTTGCATCCCTTCTCGCCGAGGGTGACCAAGAGGAGCTTGAGGGTTGGGCGCCAGAGTTGCATGGCCACTTCATCTTCCACCGAGTCTTGGCCGGTCAGGAACTCTAGCTCGACGTCGCTGACCTTGATGATGTCGGCCTGGTCCCAGATGCTCAAGATTTGCTTCCTGGCCTCCGCCGCCGACGGCCACAGAGGCAGCCGGAGGTTGGGATCGTAGGAGAGCAGCGCCCCTGTTTCCTTGGCTACCTCCATGGCCTTCAAGTGAGCTGACCTGCAGGGCTCCGTGATCAGACTTATAGATCCGTAGTGAAAGACTGCAGCCTGCAGATCCATCCATAGGTACGAACACATTTCAGTTACAGTTATTGGATCGATCAAACGAGATGGTAAGGAGAAATTACAGACCAAATATTACAGAAGGAAGAGAGAAGAGGTAAAACACCTTTCTGATGAGATCGAGGTTGAGCTCGGCCTCGGTGAGCAGCATGTCAGCGCTGGGGTTGCGGTAGAACATGAACTCGCGCTCACCGTCGGCGCGGAGGGTGACGAACGCCAGCGCGGTGCGTGCGCCGTTGTCGAACGTGACGCCGGAGTCGTCGACGCCGTTCTCCCGCAGGATGGCGGCCAGCATGCGGCCGAACTCGTCGTCGCCGAGCTTGCCGACGAAGGCACAGAGCCCACCGAGCCGCGCCACGGCTATGGCCACGTTGGCGGGAGCGCCGCCGGGTGCCTTCAGGAACCCGGTCGCCTCCGCCAGCGACACTCCGGACACGGTGGGCACGAAGTCGATCAGCATCTCGCCGAAGCTCACGACGAGACCAGCGGCAGAGTCTCCGTTCACTGTGCCCATCCCGGTAAGATTCGGTGTGACTCCAGGTGGAGGAGACAATTCTGAATGCACTACCAGTAGCGTATAAAATGGTGAGGGAAGGAGCAGTGGAAGTAAATGGCCATTAACGCATGAGGCGGAAGTCGAAGCCGTCGGGATGAGGACAACCGCGACGAAGTAATGACTATTTATCCTCTACGTTCTGACCTTCCGGCCTCCCTAATATCTATCTACCGGAGGAAGTCAGGGTCCCACAGCCGGACCCACACAAGAAAAGACTAGTTTCTTTTTATGTGGTTCCCAGCTACATTGGTCCGGTTCAAGACAAGACATCAAAGGACGAGCCACAGCCACGTGTCGGTGACGTGCGCCCAGATCCGCTCGTTTCTTTAAGACTTAGCGGGAAGCGAGAAGTGTCGGTCCCACCCATTTCGGCGGACGCGCGATAAGCAATGATTTTTATTTCCTGGCTACCCACGGGTATACCTCGTGGAAACATATTACTATGGGGAGACACCCAACGTTACTTGGATTTTGGTTGGCTAACACCGAGAAAAGATTAATATATCGTTATGAGGTGCATGAATCGCAAGATACATGCATGTCTCATAGTCCCTATATATGAAGCGTGTGGAAAAAATATAGTGAATATTATATAAATTTATTTTTTTTTCATTCATCAATTTCTCACATTTATCCCTTTATTCATTTTAAAATATAACTATTAATTTTTGAAGTCAGGATCTTAGACTTCTGATATTGCCGACTCAACTAGTATGGAGTCACATCATTGTCAGGATAATATTTTAAGTTAAAAAATACTATTATTTTTAATTAAATACTAACTTGCATATGAATAAAAATGAACATATAAATATATAAATAATATATGTGAATATTGTTAGGATCAAGAGCACTAAGAGGGGGGGGGTGAATTAGTGCAGCGGAAATCTTTCAACGATAAAAACTACGTTCGTTCGTTAAAAGTGATTTCGGTGTGAAAGCTGATTCTAAGATTACTTTAACTTAAGATCAAACGAGATGACGTTAAAGTCAATCTATGAAGGCAGTTTGCAGTTATGATGAAAACCAGAATATAAGCGCAAACTAAAATATGATGTTCGTACGAAGAAACTGATTTACGTCTAAATGCTGATTCGTAAATCACTTGATTAGGCGAGATGCAGTTTAAGCAAGGATATAAAGGCAGTTTGCAGTTATGATAGAAATCAAAACGTAAACGCAAACTGAAATATGATGATCGTACGAAAAAATAGATTTACGTCTAAACGCTGATTCGGAAAGTGCAAAGTTTGAAACCCGATCGTATATGCGCAGAAAGCGGTAAGCTTTAGAGGAGGTTTGCAGTAAAGATAATATACTCAAAGTAAATGCAAACCGAGATTTAGAGTAGTTCGGTCAATCTTGACCTACTCCACTTTTAACTTCCTCCACCGACAAGGTCACCGACGTCAAATAGAGGCCTTCCTTCAATAGGCGAAGGCCAACCACCCTTTTACAGTTTTACTCCTTTTGACGGGCTTAGGAGATAACCCTTACAGAATTTTCTCTCCTCTCTTTATAGCTCAGAACTTGGAAGAAAAGAGGGAGAAGAACTTTTGGCCTTTACAACAATTTTGAGCTCTAAAAATCACAGAACAAGATTAAGATTTCGGTATGTGTTCAGTGCTCTTTCAGTGCTGAATGGGTGGGGTATTTATAGGCCCCAACCCAGTTCAAATTTGGAGCTCAAAACTGTCAATTCCCGGAATTCCGGGATTAGGCGGTTGCACCGCCTGGCAGAGCTCGAAGACTGAGCCTCTAGGCGGTGCCACCTCCTGTCAGGGGCGATTGCACCTCTTGCTAGAGCTCGAAGACCGAGCTCAGGCGGTGCAACCTCCTGACTGAGGCGGTTGCACCGCTCAGCCAGTGCTCGGAGACCGAGCCCAAGCGGTGCCACCTCCTGTCAGGGGAGGTTGCACCGCCTAGTCTCACTCGGAGATTGAGCCCAGGCAGTGCCACCGCCTGGCTGGAGCGGTTGCACCTCCCAGTCTCGCTCGGAGACTGAGCCCAGGCGGTGCAACCTCCTGCCTTGGGCGGTTCAACCACCTGGCAGAAATCAGGGTCCGAATGGGTTGATCCATTCGGCCCAATTTGGGTTTTTCAGGGGCCCAATTGCCCCAAGATTAAGTTAATGGGATCACCTCCCATTTCCAACTTAATCATTGTACTAACTACGATATTCCCTAAGACATTTACTGCAACTTGCTCCGGTGCGTCAATCGCTTCTTCCGGCGAGCTTCCGGCGAACTTCCGTCGATCATCTGATGAACCCTCGGTGATGCTCCTGCGGACTTCCGGCAAACCCCTGGACTTGCGACGATCCACTTGGCGAGTTCCGACGAGCTTCTTTGGCAAGCTCATGGACTTCTCGGATTTGTTCCCGCAGAACCTCCGACGACTGTCCGAACTTCCGTCGAACTCTCGAACTTCCAACGTGATCATTGTCTTGACTCCGACGCAACTCCTGCTGCATGTCTTACTTTCATCGTAGTTAATCCTGTACACTTATCTCAACATATAGATTAGATAACAAATGACAATTGACTTCATTATCAAAATCCGAGATTCAATAAATATAAATCGGTATGAAGCCAAGCAGTAATTTAGGAATTTGTATGATTTCATCCACGTGGCAAATGATGGGAGTGAATTTAAATAAGTGAAAAAAAGTAACTTATAGTGCATAAAAAGGTGAGAAAACGAAAAAAATGACACGTTTTTTAAAATACCAAATAGAAATAGAATACGATGTATTTTAAGGAGGATAAACATTGGGTAATAGAAAGGTATAATTCAGACCTGATCTATCTCAATAATATTTTGAATCTTCTCTACTGTGAGAGGTGATGATTGTACTCGTTTGATTTAGTAATGTATTTTTTTTTAATAATATTAGCTTTTGAGAGCCTTCTCTCATTATTTCTCCTTGACATATCTATGGATGAGATTCTTTCCTTTGTTGTTTTTGTTAAGACTGATATTTGCACATAACTAATTTTGGAAAATAACTCTTCCTTTAACTTCAACAATGTTTAAGTATTAGATAAAAATTTACGATGCATGTGCACGGCATAATTTTTATAAAATATTCTATAAAAAAATTTCATCTCCTGATATCAAATTTATGATAAGTTTAGATGTTTCGATAAGATTAACTCCGAATATTTGATGTGTCGAATTTATTATAATAATAATATTATTATAAAAAATAGGATAAGTAACAGTAACTACGGTAGGAGAGTACTTTAGCTCTCTGAAAACTTGTTATTGTTTAGTTAGTGAGATTTCGATTGTTCCAATTCAATTGATTGGTCCATTGCATATAAATGATACACACTAGAGTGGGCCCTACTTAAATTAAAATCTTGCATGATTTGCTCGCGAGACAGCCAACTGTTCAATTCATGGTTGGGATAAAGCTAAGAAATCCACATAACCGTCACAACGGTCGAAACGGGGAGACGATCACGGTCCCTGACATACCGAACGATTTAGCTTAGGATCACCCCTTCATTCACAGCTCCGAACGCGATACGGACTGTTCGATCGTGATCCGACGGCCAGGATCTCGCATCGGATCACCGACTAGGTCTTTCCGCGAACCGAAACGCGGCCCGAGGAAACGACGGCGACCGGAAAGCCCTATCCGGTAATTTCACCGCTCCGCACGCGGCTCGCACGTGCTATTTAAGGGTTTTGTTCCCCGGTGGGTAGGGATCCCTCGTCTTCCCCTGTCCCGCGAGCAGAGCGCTCTTCCTCTCCCCCGCTTCCTGTTGCGACCTCTCTTTCGCCGACCCTCTTCCGCCTCATTTCCTGTGTTGGTCGATCCCTCGTCTCCAGTGGTGGGCTCCTGAGGTTAGGGTTCCGATTCGACCCCTTCTTGAAGCGTTTTTTGCTGTCTGCTTTCGTTTTCGAATTCGAAACTGGCCAATGCATGCTTTGATCATCGAAATCGACAAAAGCTGTGGGCTATGATTGCCTTGTGCGGATCGTCGTTTAATGGGTTATCTTTTGATCCCGGGCTGGTTTTCTTGATGCTAGGGTTTGGAAATGCGCCCCCTTTTTGGGTTCTGTCATGGTTTTGATTAATCGTTGTGTGACGGATAATGCTGGCTCGATAGCAGAGGTGGCAGCGGGTTATGGATTCGAAAGGAGATGCGGCTGCGATCACGCCGCTGCGGACCAGCGACCGGCTCCGGCAACGACCAAAGTACTTCGGCCGGCCTTTCTTGTACTATAAGCCTGTGATAAGGAAGAAGATCAAATCCAAGAAGAGGACTGCAGCTTCCCAGATTGCAAAGAAGCTGCTTAGGCCGAGGAACCACCCTGTTCAGATGCCCCCTCCGGATGTAAGAGCTTCAGCACTGGATTTGTGTATTATGTTATTGACACATAGAATCTTACACGTTATGAAGTCATATTTTTAATGGAAACCAGTCACCGCTTCAGCGTCAGTGGTTGTTTTTGTGAAACTGCAGATAGAAAGTTTTGGTTTCATGACACACAAACACTTTGAGTATCCAACAGGATTTGAAAATGTAGTAGTTGAAACTTGAAACCATGTATTTCCTTCCTTGTAGTGATACGTTACCTGTATGCAATGGATAATGATCAGAAATGTCTAATGCAAGAACATATTGCAAATCTTTGAGTGAGAATGCTCATATTATAGAACCGTTGAGTGCAGGAACATGCCTGTAATTTACATTATTTGCATGTGATTTGATTGCTGACTCAGCTGAAAAATAGTATGCAAGTCGTGCTAATTGACACGTAAAACCAAAAAAAGGCGGAGTTTCTCCCCCCGGCCCAACTAAAACATATAGGTTTTTTTTTTGTCTTAAGATTTATTAGGAGGATGATGGTTGATATTCATGTAATATCTTGGAAAAAGGATATGTAATTGCTTGTATTTTTGTGGAATTTTGCGACTGATTTAGACTCTGAGCAGTAACTATTTTAATGATACACTGCATGCATAATTATGAAGGGAAGACAAACTTGTATAACCACTTTCCCAATATTTCTAAGGCTTACAACAATGCTTTTACTAATCATATGATATAGCCCATAGATACAGAGTTTGGACTGTGAAGCCAACAACAGGGAAGTGGCAGAATACAGATCCTGCATCTTTAATATACAATATTTCAAAAGAAGATCTCTTTTGAGTCTTTTTTTTTTTATTTATGGAAGTCAAGGTTCCTTTAAAGTTTAAATATTATTTAACTCCTGTAATTTCTTTATTGATGATTCTTTCAAAACAGGTTTTAGGAAAGGCAACATGATAACTGTATGATAGATGGTCGTATTTTGATGCTTTAAATCTGATTGCTTAAGACTTTGTTGTGGTTGCCAGTTCACAGTAACCAATGTAGAACATAAAACTAAATCAAAGGCCTCAAACAATTACAACTCTTGCTTTGCTGAAATTTTTTGAACTATCTCAAGCACCGTATCAAATTACAAACAATAGCAAGATTCTGGTTGGTACTCTTCTGAACTTAATTGCCTAGTTGATTTTCTCGATGCATGAGTATATTTGTTTCAACACTTAACATTTAGATAATTTAGAGCAACTTTCCTTCTTTTAGACACCTAGTTTCCTCCTTGTTGGAAACTGAGTGCATCTGTCTATGCCCATTTGCTTATCCATTAGGGAGGTATCAATGATAGACCCCAATACATTGTATTAAACTCCTATTCTCCCCAGTCTTGAGGTTTTTGTTGTTTCTAGGTTTCACTAATCTCTTCTCTTAAAGCATGTGCAATGTGGTTCTGACTCTCTTTGGCTGATGGGTAAATTGTCTTCCGCTTGAACTCTTCCTCCACCAGACTCTTTAATCAAATCATGTGCAATATGGGTTCTTCCTCTTTTTAGTGGATAGATACATTGTGTTATAGCCGAATTCTCACTCTAGGTAAACATGATATTGGAATGCTCTGTTCTCTATGGTCGACTTTTTATATTATAAACATCTATCTATTTGCGTAATTGTTTGGGTTGCTTCTTATTGCTTGCTCCTGTAGTTTCCTTGATTTCATTGCTGTTTTTATTATTAATTTTTAAGTTCTTCAGTTTGAGGTCCTTGAATCATCAATCAGTGGCAACATTTAGTGTTGTGTCAAACTACAAAAATAGGAAAATGATGCCCATGAAAACTTAAAGAAGGTTTTGCTTACGAACAATTTGCCATTGTCGATCACAAGCCTGGATAAAGAAGGTGAAGGGTTGTATGAGGCCATTGACAACCATGTGATGTTGCAATTTAATCTTAATTTTTTTAAGTATTTTGGTTCATTCAATGTAATCAGGATTGATGAAGATATTGTTTATATGGTAAAAGCTGGGTGGTTAAAGTGGAAAGGGGTGTCCAAAGTTTTTTGTAATCGTCGGTGCTCTTTAGATTAAAAGGAAATTTTATGATATAGTTGTTAAGCCATCCTTGTTTTGTGGTTATGATTATTAAGCAGTGAAAAGGCAACGTGTACAGAAAGTTTGTCATTAAGATGAGCCTAGTGAGATGAATAGACAGATTTACTAGGACAGATAGAAAAAGAGTATTCTCATTTGTGAATAATTAGTCGTAATTCTTGGGAGAATCATCAAGGATGGTATAGACATATTCTAAGGAGATCTGTAGATATTATAGTTAGATGAAATGAGTTAATTAATATTAGTGGTGAAGGAGGGGTAAAAAAAGACCTCCAAAGACTTGTTGATTTAGGACCTAAGAGGTAAAGACTTCATTTTTTTAGTTATTTTCATTAGAAATTGCGCAGAGGAATATTTTCAAGTTTCCTTTTAGTCTTCCTTGTTGATTGAATAGTCAAAACTACCTCTGCCATACATCAAATGATGGGAACTTGTTGATTTGTTCACTCTGATGGTATTGATTGTGATTAGGTGGGAAAAAAAATAGTGACTAGGTATCTTGTGACTGCACCATTCTTTTTCAAAAAAATTCTAGCAAATATGCGACTCATGTTGCTCTTGTAAGATCCTTACCAACTTTGTTTTATCCAAGGTTTTCTAAGTACCAATCAGACCAGATGTACTAACTGCTGTTTGTTGTTTGACCAAGTACTTGTATTTATATGTATAATCAATATTGGTACTTATACCATTCAATTATAATTTTTATTATTTTATAAATGATACTGGATGGTTGGTACACCATCTGGTATATGAGTTTCATGTTAATCTGATAGGTTATTTAACCATTACTAGACTGGTTTAAACCTTGATTGTGCCAACTATTTATAATTACTTGTCTAAAACATTAGGTGATCCATACACTAACATGTTATTCTTTCCAGAATTCTTTCTGTTTTGCTAATCTAGCATCTTCCTGACTCAGATTATCTGCTTATTCTTTTGTGTAGTCTATTGCAGCAAACTTACGGCGCTCTACAAGAAAAAGAAAGATTTCAATAAACCTGGAAGACTATGAAACAGACACTTCAGGAACAGAAGATGACGATTTAATGGTAAGATTCTAAACCTGCCGATGCACATAGTCTTGATCAAATTCAGTGTTTAACATGGTTAGTGATCTATTCGTACCTTGGCGCTGATTTGTTTTTCAGGCTCCCAGGTATCGTTCTTCAAAAAACAAGGCAGAGAACAATGCTAGCCATGATGAAGCATCAACCTCTCCAAGGAACAAAAAGATTACAAAGACTAATTCCCTTCCCCGCCGTGAGGGTTTACGACCTAGAAGACTGTTGAGTCGGAGAAGAGCACAACCTTATGAAGAATCAGAAGAAGACCAGGATAGCTCTGAAGACCAGGCTGCCGAGGATGAAACGGAAAATGGAAATGACACAGAGGAGGATGCTGGAAATGAAGAGGATGGTGATGGGGGAGATGAAGTAGCAGGAGATGGGGATGATGAAGATGGTGAGGAAGAGCAGGAAGGAAGGAGACGATATGACTTGCGGAAACGTTCTGAGAATCATAGATTATCTAGTGAGAAGGAGGGAAAAGAGAGGCCCCGATCCCCACGTAGAGTACTTCATCATGGTATGGGCTCCAAAAGCAATAGGTATCTAAGAAAAGGTGGATCTCGAGTACATAGACGTCATCGGCTTTCATTGCCTGATGATTCTGACGATTCCCTTCTTGTGGACGAAATGGACCAAGGTCCCTCTATTCCTTGGACACGCAACGGAAGCAGAAGTGGGACACCATGGCTCTTGGGTGGTCTAGACATGCACGGTGCAACAGCCTGGGGACTAAATGTTGCTGCATCTGGTTGGGTCTATCAGGGTGACAATATTACTTATCTAACTTCGGGTATTCAAACAGCTGGGCCAAGTTCAAAGGGAGGGGCAGACATTCAGCCATTACAAGTTGATGAAAGTGTGAGTTTTGAAGACATAGGGGGTCTATCAGAGTACATTGATGCATTAAAGGAAATGGTATTCTTTCCATTACTGTATCCTGATTTCTTTGCCAAATATCACATAGCTCCCCCGAGAGGAGTTCTGCTTTGTGGTCCTCCTGGCACCGGAAAAACATTAATAGCTAGGGCATTAGCATGTGCTGCTTCAAAGGCTGGTCAGAAGGTTAGCTTTTACATGCGTAAGGGAGCTGATGTTCTCAGCAAATGGGTTGGAGAGGCAGAAAGACAGCTGAAACTGCTTTTCGAAGAAGCTCAAAGGAATCAGCCCTCAATTATTTTTTTTGATGAGATAGATGGCCTTGCTCCAGTTAGATCCAGCAAACAAGAGCAGATTCACAATTCTATTGTTTCAACATTACTTGCTTTGATGGATGGACTTGATTCTCGTGGACAGGTTGTCCTGATAGGTGCAACCAACAGAATTGATGCCATTGATGGAGCGTTGCGCCGCCCAGGGCGTTTTGACCGGGAATTTGTTTTTCCTTTGCCTGGTTACGAGGCACGTGCTGAAATATTGAAGATTCACACACGAAAGTGGAAGGAACCTCCATCAAAAGAGCTAAAGATGGAACTTGCAGCTAGTTGTGTGGGATATTGTGGAGCAGATCTGAAATCTTTATGCACAGAAGCTGCTATCCGTGCTTTTCGTGAGAAGTACCCCCAAGTGTATACTAGTGATGACAAGTTTGTGATTGATGTTGATTCCATAAAGGTTGAAAAACATCACTTCTTAGAAGCCATGTCTACGATTACTCCTGCTGCTCATAGGGGATCTATTGTGCACTCCAGGCCTTTGTCTTCAATTGTTGCTCCATGTTTGGAAAGACATCTCCAAAGAATAATGAAACATGTATCTGATATTTTTCCTTGCCTTCCAGCTGTAGATGTCAGCAGGCTATCTGTTCTTTCCTTTGGCTCTGCACTTCCTCTTGTTTATAGGCCTCGCCTTCTGATATATGGGGATGCAAGTGCTGGATTGGTATAAATCTTAAGAACTTTAATATTTTGACATTATATGTTATGTTGGATGCTGTTGATAAAGCAGTTTTAGCTTGACAGGACCATGTTGGGCCTGCTGTCCTACATGAAATGGAGAAGTTTCCTGTTCACTCTCTTGGACTTCCATCTCTTCTATCTGATCCTAGTGCAAAGACACCAGAAGAGGCTTTGGTGCATATATTTGGTGAAGCAAGAAGAACTACTCCTTCTATACTCTACTTACCTCAGTTCCATATTTGGTGGGAGACAGTGAGTACACAAATCCATAATATAGTTCTACCAAGATGAGTTTTGCTGGTTGCAAATAGAATTAAGATGGATAATTATTTGGTTTTTTACTTCTGCAGGCACATGAACAGCTTAAGGCTGTTTTGATGAGTCTTTTAGAGGAATTGTCTTCCAATCTTCCAATTTTACTGATAGGAACATCTTCAGTGTCCTTGAGCAAAATGGATGAAGACTCCACTTCCATCTTTGCTCTCTGTAATGTGTATGCTTTCTAATCTTTATATTAAAATACTGCATTTTCTTTTTGTTTTGTGGATTTGGTAAGACTTTATCAGGAAGGATAATGCATTTAGGTCCTCAAGTATGAAAGAAGAAAAAAAGAATAAATAAATCTTGTCTGGCATCACCGTATCCTCTTTTACCAGTAGAACACTAACTTTTTGCACTACCCTTCCCATTAGTGATTTCAAGCAATAACTTTTTGCTATGATGAATAGTTATGGCCAACCAATTTGGGTTTCCAGCAGGAAATTATGAAGAAACTAAAAAAGCTAATATCTGATTATGGTTATAATAATTTAAGTTTTGCATTTCATATTCTGCAAATTCTAAATTGGTGACGCCTTGATGGTGCATCAACAAGATACAAGTCAGTTGAATTGCTGATAATTTTACTGGAAGACTCAAGGAGGTTCTACATTGAAAACAAATAAATTTAGAGAAATGCATAAGTTTATGCTGACTATATTGACTATATAATGAGGCGCTTGCTATCTTGCATGACTCAGTATATTGGTAACTGAGCATTACCAATCACTTCCTCAGTGGAAAGAGATGGTTGACAATATATGTTGCAATTTAAATACAGCAGATTGATTAGAAGCAAAGCCTATGATATATTTTAAAATGAAAATGATTAAAGTTAATCTCCAAGATTTGTATGTTTTCCAGTATAATGGCCTTTGGAGGTGTCACTTTTCTATAGACAAGTGAGAAAATAAAAGATACTTGTATCATTGATTGTTGCCTGAATTACATTCATTGAATGGATGAGTTTTGAGGGGGGTGGATTTTTTCCAACTAAGATGGTCTTGAGAATAACTTTTGTGGCACGGCATTTTTCCCAAAATTTTAAATATTGTCGAGATTGTAAGGGTATAACAAAATTTATGCCGTTTTAGGATCAGACCATGGATAAGATTGAGGATCTTGAGATTCTTTTTTCTTTAAAAACTAAATTGCCAGAAAATTTTATAGAAAAAAAACATAACATTTAAATATTAGTTGCTTGTGAAAGAGAACTGTTTATGCAAGTCATAATTATTTCAAATTAATTAGTTCTATTTATGTTTATAAAATATTCTTTTCTTCAAAGCTTTTTTCTTATAAATAACCATGTTATTTGTAAATTACAAAAAAATCATTTGAAGATGAACATTCCTTGAAAACTAGATCTCCTTGTTGTTCTTTGCATTTAATCTTAAACAACAAATTGTCTTTATTCTCCTCTTAGTTCTCCTGTGCCATTGGTGTAGGTGTAGAATATGAATTTGAACACTTCTTGAGAACTAGATTCTCCCTCCCTCCCTCCCCCCCTCTCTCTCTCACTTTCTCTTTTGAATTAACTCTTGAACAAACAAATTGACTTTGTTCTCCTCTACCGTTGGTGGTGTAGGTGGCTCTACACTGTTGTGAAACCATGAAATTGAATTTCAGGTATGAACCCATACTGGTCCATGTCTGGACTTGTACGGTCTCTTCATGTGAACCATGGTACCAAAAGAAGCCTCGAAAATTGGCAAAAAATAAAAAATCCTTATCTTTTAGATGGTTGTTTTCTAGATTTGTTGTCTTGTTTTATCCTTTATGAATATCTACGTGAGTTTGATCTTAATAGATGAGAAAAGATGCTTCATATGTTCTTGTTAGGAAAAGTTATTCTATATGTATTGTCATCTTTTGAAGAGTTTTATTTTGAATAGGTATCAAGTGGACAAACCGACTGCAGATGACAGGTCACGCTTTTTGGAGAAATTGGTTGAAGATATCTTGACTCTTGAAGTTGATGAGTCAACAAGCAAATTAAAAAAAGTAACATCTCTTCCAGAACTCCCCAAGGCCCCTCAGGAAGTGGGTGGTCCAAAACCTTCAGAGCTTCAGGCAAAAGCAGAGGCGGAGCAACATGCCCTTCGTCGGCTGCGGATGTGTCTCCGGGATGTTTGTAATAGGTCCGTCTCTCAACTCCTGACTGTGTAGGACTACTGGGACAAACATTATACTGTCATAGAAAAAAGAACTGTTGAGGGGTTTTACTTTGACAATTTCAAGTGACAGAGTGCATTGAACCTACCTTATAATTTAACTAACGAATATGTGGTTTACCAAGCATGTACAGGCTTGGCTTGATAATCAGCATTACTTGTATCCATTTTTAGCCAATAACTTTTCACTTCAATTTAGTTGCATATATCCAAGAATGTCACACAATTGGGATCAAATAGGCAAGGATTTATACAATAAATCACTGTTTTTCGTTGATAAATTTTCACTTCAGTTTAAGTTACATAATACATACACCAAGGTTCCCTGGGATTGGGAACTTTTAGACAAGGACCTAACTATATCTGTTCAGGGGCATGTAGGCACTGACCAAGATGTGGCCTCATGTCATGTCCGTGACAATCCCATTTGTGTAATGACCATTAGTAGGTGGGCATGAGCTTGACACGGCTCCATATGTGCTGCAGCCTCGCAGGTATATTACCACCGTGACATGACTTACATGGTCTTGCAATAATGGATTTGTTCTGTGCTCGCAGGATTCTATATGACAAGCGATTTAGTGTGTTCCATTATCCAGTCTTGGATGAGGATGTGCCTGACTATCGTTCGATTGTTCATAATCCCATGGATATGGCCACTCTGTTGCAGCATGTCGATTGTGGGCAGTATCTCACGTGTGCAGCATTCTTGCAAGATATTGACCTTATTGTGGCTAATGCCAAGGTAAAATATTCAACTTTTGTTTTCTGCCAAGTGTTCTGTCTGGATCTAAAATTATATAAATATTTATATCTGATTTCTTAACTTTGCTGTGGGGTTTATATTTGCAGTTCTATATGGTACTTATAATACCAATTGTGGACTTTTTATAATTTGTATAATTCTGATGCTTACTATTTGTATAGACATATAATGGAGATGACTACAATGGAGCTAGAATTGTCAGCAGAGCTTATGAGCTTCGAGATGTGGTATTTTCCTTTTTGTCTCGGTATCTGTAGTGCTAACTAAACAGATATCTCAAGTATATTGTCAATACTTCTTGTTGAATTTTTGTTATATGTTTAGGTGCAAGGTATGTTGTCACAGATGGACCCAGCTCTAGTCTCATTTTGTGACAACATTGCAGCACAAGGTGGTCCATTGTTGTTGGCAGATGATGTGGAAGAGTTGAATGTTCCAACAGCACCTGTTGTTCAACTGGCTAACATTCCTAGAACAAGTGCTCGACTTTGTAATGTTCAGTCAGATGTAAATCTGGCACAAAGTTATGAAGCAATAAAACTGCCAAAGAAAAACACCGACCATACAGGTATCTGGATCTTGTTATTTATTATTGATGCACTTCTTGGACATGTTTTTTAGGAAATGATGATTATTAAGTATTTTACTGAATTTTTGTCCATCATGCACCAAGGACTTATTTTGTGTTATACTATTACATGTTCAATCTTGGATGACAAAGACTACACAATGGAAGCTTGATGAGATTCCTCTAAGCTTCAAAGTAATTTTAGATGTTAATAACATACAAATCATTACTTGCGCCAAGTACTTTTGAGGATTGAAGAGAGATTCTGTAAGGTGAAACTTTTGGTATAGATAAAACTGGAGAAAAAGGATTCTGACCCTTGAGATCAAAAGTGACTTTGGGAAAATGAGAGGGCTCCTTTATGTTTTTATGGAGCTTAAAACTTGATATTCTTCTGTTTTCTTCTGAATCTACTTTGAGCTCATGTATGCTTGATTTTTTTAATAAATCTATTTTGTCATCGGCATAGGAGGCCTGGGCATCATGTTGGTTGGACCAGCTCGAGGCAGGGCTACTGGTGGTTCACCCACACAGTACCCATGTCCATAGTTAAACACAGCCTATCCTTGTAATTTTGAATTGATGATTGGGTCAAGGGGATGCCCAAGTGGCATTTTTTTTCTGCTTGGATAAAGGTAAAGGTGGAAAGGGGAAGAGGAAAGGATCTGCAAGAGGCAAACAAAGTTGGGGAGAGCGAATAGGTCTGCTAAAGGCAAAAAAGGTCGGTGCTAAAGACATTTCCATGGTTTAGAATTAAGAGGTAGTGAGAGGAGATGGAAGGGGTGTCCTAAAAAATCATAATGAGTTGATAGCTCATTTTTTTCATTACTCAAGCTGGAAAAGAAACAACAAGAAATGGTTTTAGAGAATATTGGGAGTATAATTATGCACTTCCTGGTTCAGGACCGGTTAACAAGTTTTTTAAATCTTCTGTAGCACAACTGCTATTGAATAAGGACTAGAAAATTTGCAGGTATGCATATGTTTTCATAGTTAACAATAAAATTTTACCAACATTCTATTTGAATCCCCGGTCCAGTGATTTAGACCGTAATTGTGCCATTATGGTTTAAGAGTAAATAGCTGTGAAGGAAGAAAAATACAAGCATCTTTTCATATGGCAATCTTTTTTTTCATCCACATGAATATTACAGCTTGGAAACCCAGAGCAATAACTAACACAGAATGCTTGGTAAGTTATTCTTAGTCCACCAAATGTTAGAAAATATAAGATTATCTAAAATAAAGCAGTGCTTAACTACGAACTAAAAGAAATTTGAATAGGAAAGGATTTTTCATACTTCCTAAATTATCTATGAAGGCTGAAGGTCCTTGCTCCTGAACAAATTTTTAGGTTCCTAGCTTTTTGCAGACTGGACTGTGCTACGCTGTGCCATGGACAACCTTTGTATCATGCATCTTTTTTGAATGTTATTCAACATTACTGAGCAGGTCATGGCATGTTGTGTTGATTTGTATTGTGTTGGCATGACCCCGTAGTGGGCCATACTATGTCAATTAATGGGCCTTGAACCATTCTGACATGTGGATCATGCTGGCACAGCTCAGTTTACATCTACCTGCAAGGTCCTGCTATGTCAGATTATGAGCCCTAAGAAACTCCACCACCGCAACCCGTTTTACTTCTACCTTCAGTGCCATGCGATGCTGGCTTGTGGGCCTCATCCAGCATGTTGACATGCCCATGCAACCTTGTTTACCTCTACCAATTCCTCCTGTCCTTGTGGATCAGATGGATTTTGTTGTGTGTTTGTTCCTCATAACAACTTGTTTTGTTCATCATTATAGTTCTTTTATTGTTTCCTTTACTAATTTGTGTTTGGGTTGGTCCAAAAGACATGCATATGCTAATAAGTTCTTTCTAAATCATGATCAGCTTTTAATTTTCAATTTTTTTTTTATTTTGATGATACCTCTGTTCTTAATTTTAGTTACAGGTTGCATTTCCTCTTATGGTGACCATAATACCTATTATTTAGAAGAAATTGAACTATACATCTTAATTTACAATCTACAAAACAATAATAGATCACCCTGGTGCACAAGAATTTTATTTAAGTTGCATTTGGTTGATTTTGTGATGAGAACATATTGAGATTTTTCTGATCTATGGTGGTTATAAGAAAAATCAAACGGGCATTTGCATTCTTGACTACTATGAATGAACGTGTCCTGAAGCTCCCTTGTTGGTAGCAAATGAGTTGCAAAATTCAGAGGCAAACGCATCAGGTGTATGTGCAAAGTGCAATGTGACACCTCCTTGAGGAAGCATGTGGAGGAATAAAGCAGTTGCTCATCAGCCAAAAAGTAAGAAAAAGCAAAGAAAGCTAGATACATCAACATTCAGAAAAGGGCATCTTCTGGTGGTGATATTGAAAATCAAGCATCCTGGATCCTCCAAAATAATAAATTGTCTCTGTTATAATTCTACTCCAAAGTTGGACCAGTGGACTCCTGTTATATCTGCTTGCAAATTTGGTTAAATGGTTAAGGACGAGAGTCCTAACAGACACATGAGATATTAGGGGATATGAGTGTCACTGATCTGTTTATTTGGATGTTATCTTAGTACATTCGTGCAAGTTTCTGTGAGCATTTTTATCTCTGCTCGCCTTATTCCTGCTCCCTGTTCGTGATCGTTTTAGCAAAATGACTTTGTAATTAGCTTTACCAGTATGAGGGATTCTATTAGTTTTTTCAATTGTTGTTTTTTTCTCAAATTACTGCTTCTTTGAAAGTAAAGGCAAAACAATTTATTGTGTAGTGTTGACACTAAGATCTATGTTTCTTGTATTCCAGGCTCAGGCAGGGAGGAGAGAGGTACTGCTGAACCTGATCAGATAAAGGTCAGCTCTCATCCAGGATTCCAAGAACCAGATAGAAATGGTCCATGGAGACAACCAGAAAACCACACTAATCGCGGACCAGCAGAAGTATCGGAGGCAGCTTTCAGCCAACCGGCCAATGAAAACATTGATGATGCGACGAAGGCCAATGCAGACATATCTGAGCAAATTGATTCTGTGAAGAAGCATCTCATCGAGCGAACGGAAGGCTATGGAGTGCCACAGCTTGAGCGGCTCTACACCCGAGTGATGAAAGGTGTGATGGCAGCAGGAAGTCAACATAGAGAAGATAGTAGGCAATTGGTTTTGGGTCATCTTTTGAAATTTGTTGAGGACGACAAAAATTTTTAAGCAATAAGTTTCTCTTTTTTTCTTAGTCTTGTACATCGGCTTATTCATCAAAAAAAAAAAAAAGAATTCTTCTTCTTTGCCTTTCTTTATGCAATATGTTCTATGTGCAGAATGAGCATAGACCAGTTGATGAACGCCTTATATGACGTTGTGATCCATCCATCAGTAGCCTTGTCCTCACACAACAGTTCTGTACTCGCGAAGGTGTCCGTTCTGTTACGTCTGTGTAATTTTTTATTTATGCTTCGACAAAACGATGATGATCATTTGTTCTCACCTTCCATCTTCTTTATTCTCATGTTCTATTGGATCGTAAGAGGACGAGTAGAGTTTTAGTTAGCAAGAAATGCCAGTTTTTAGTCAAAGTAAATTGAAGTTGGTAAGATTATATATATATATATATATATATATATATATGACCAAATAATAATTATGAGCACCACAGGGTCGTCCTAAGATTGCTGGGGGTGGGGGGTTGGCATTTAGTGCCATGTGGTGGTCCGTCCCGCAATTATTGGGTGATGACGAACAGCCACGTGAGTTGGTGGGCAGTGCTCGTCCCCCGATAACATAAACACCCGGGCCCGCGTGGCCCCCATCGTGCTAATCGCATCGTCATCGCAACATGATGCGCATGCATGTCGTATGGCCACATCGCTTGCCGCCACCGCCGCCTCGATCGCGAATGAGACGAAGGACATGGTGTTCGGCGAAGCGGTGGAATCTTCCGGATCTAACGAGTTGGGTTACGGTAATATTTCGCAGGTTTCACCTTCGATTAAATCCGATTAAATTTTGAGGACTTGGAATACGTGATATACATCTAATAGCCCAATTGTGATGCGACAAATTTAAAGCATTATAAATAGCTTAAAAGGAGGAGGAATTATTGGAATGAGTCGATCACGGATATCTTAGATAGTCGAGTATTAATTCTAAATCGCATAACTCTCTTGAAGAAAACAATAGAAAAGATTGGTGGAGTGCAAGAAAGAGCGAAGGACAACAAGTGTGCAACCTCATGACTCCATTGTCGTTGTTGTTTCTCTCACTTCAGTCTCTTAGTGCAATGGCAAGTAGATGCTTTCGGAGAAAAATGAGGTGGACTTGGATTGGGTTAATAATGGAGAAACAATCGATGAATGCAACTGCGATGGCATCGAGGAGATGGGGTCGATCGAAAGAAGAATTCGTCAGAACCACGTGTGTTGATACTTGGAAGAGAGGTAAAGCTTCGACAGCCATGCATCCAATAGAAAAGTTCATGGGAAACTATCTGCCTTATCAGAATATAAAAAAAATCCTTTTTTGCTGCTTCACGTCAGATCAGATCTGATACTATATCGAATGTAATATTAACCAAAGATCTGATATGTACTACTTCTTGATCTACTGATGAAGAAAGATATTGTACATTAATAAGTTTTCTTTTTTCATTATAAAATGAATTTGCTTGTAGGGAAAACAAATATATGTGTATCTCTATCTTCCACTGTGTTAAAGCATCATTGAGAGCATGATTTGGGGGAACAATGATCACTTGTTGCTTCACTCTTAGGTAGTATCAAGCTTCTTTCCAAAGGCCAAAGGGCACTCACTCACTTCAATAATTGCTTCTCTCCTTGGGTCCTTGTTTATCATCAATGGAGGAGGCAATTGATTATTTGCTTCTTAGTTAAGCCATTATCAGGTTATATTCACACAAATCAAACTTGCTTCTCACATGTGAATTATAATTTTAATATTCCACTCTATTGATACTTACAGTTGAATATTCCACTTGGTTGATACTAACAGGGGTGCAAAAGCATGCAGCTTATTTCATGATATCTAATCCTGCTTTCACAAGATTTGTCTTGGGATAAGATTTATCATGAATGAAGAACATAAAAAAAAAAAAATAATTTTTTTAATGCTTTCAAAGTGGGAATAAGATCATCAATTAAAGGAATCATTTGCTTCATTGCTAATCATCATGTTATATTTACATAATAAACCTTGCCTCTCACATGTCAACTAAAATTTTAGTATTTCACTTGATTGACACCAACATCTCAGCTGGTGAACCAATGCTTAAAAGGAAGCATGCCTCCTATTTCTTAATATTTCAAAAATAAAGTAATATATAAATTTTAAAGTTTAAGAAAAATAATTTTATCGCTACGAATTACATATTGACAATGTCACGTCTCGTGAACATGAATCTTAACTCATCTTAATATATATAACTACTTACGTATAAGTGATTTGATAGTTGCACGACGATAAAAGATCAATATAGTCGACTTAAAATAGTTAAAACATCAACCAAAATAATCCTTATTTGGAACAAAATTCATCTTGAATTAAAAACTTGGTCAAGAGTCGAGAGGACAAGTTCGTGTGTGCCGACTGATATGGCTCCGAACATTGTGAAGGATCGGCAGGGCAGCTTTAGATTCTTGCCCATAGACAGCTTGTAGCCGGAGAAGGTTGAGACGACGAAAAGGATGCCATCTCCCACATCCATCTCTTCACCAGCCTTCAACCACATTGTTGGTCTCGTATGGTCCCTGCACTCTGCTGGCCTTTCTTCCACCTTCAAAGAGGTTCTCTTTTCGTGGTCAAGCCACATCTCTCAGCCGCTTCTTCAAAGCTGGATGTCCAAATCCTGTGGTTAGCAGTGCTACCGAATGGATCATGATCGAGCAATCTTTGTCTGCTGGAAACCTCAACTCTTCGGAGATGGGAAGAAAGGTTCCCTCTCTGTGGTTGGTAGAAAGAAGTAGGACAGGATTAGCAGGAAAAGGAGGGGGCATCAGAACCCTTTTAGTCCCCACCTGTGCTTCACTCTTACGATTTGGAAGTATATATATATATATATATATATAGAGTAAGTTGGATCAAAATTTACCGCTTGCCACTGACAGAAACTCGGAAACATCACCACGAATTACGTGACGAAACATCCCACGCCACTGCGCAGTTCGGCCGCAGCGGTGCAACACGTGTGTGGTCCACCTGGGCGCACCACGTGGCTGGGACCCGCCAGCCCCTTGCGACTTCCCCCACCACATGCCGTTGGATCACCGAACTCGCAACCCCAAACACGAAATCGAAGACCCTCGAAATATTTCTTCACCTCTCTCTTTTACCTCGAAACTCTACCAGTTCTGTGATTGGACAACGAGTGACTTGGCTGTAGCGTCGTATCCAATCAAAGGAGGCGAGAACCGTATCGCCCGTCACATGCCTCCCATGACCATGCATTCCCCATCACCATCATCATCATCATCATCATCATCATCATAAGTGAACGCGTTTAAAAGCCGACGCGCATCACCGAGGGAGAGGAGCGAATCGTTCGAATGGAGTCCCCTGTTTCGATGCCCTCGAGCCCTGCTGCTGAAGAGAGTGGGGAGATGGAGGTGGAGGAGCCGATGGTAGCGCCCATGGAAGAGGAAGAACGGGAGGAGGTGAATGCCCACTGGAGGGGGTGGAGGGAGCGCGAGCCGTGGCCGCGGAAGAGCGGCGGGGTGATGCTGGAGGGGTACGTGGACGCGGGAGACGGCGGCGACTTGGCGTCGGGTGGCGTCGCTAGGACGAAGAGCTTGACGGATGAGGACTTGGAGGAGCTCAAGGGGTGCCTCGACCTGGGGTTCGGGTTCAGCTACGAGGAGATCCCCGAGCTCTGCAACACGCTCCCGGCGCTGGAGCTCTGCTACTCGATGAGCCAGAGATTCTTGGACGAGCAGCAACAACAGCAGCTATCGCTAGATCGTTCCTCCTCGGGCGAGTCCATGGATCTGTGCCCGTCGCCCCCGTCTCCTCCCATAGCCAACTGGAGGATCTCCAGCCCAGGTTATAAAAATAGCTCCCGCACCCTCTCTTCGCTTCCTTTTCGAAGGATTCCCTTTTGTTCGTCGTAGACATACGCGGAAGGTTCGATTTTTACCTCTCCGTGTAGGATTTGGAGCAATCCTCGATTACGGATGCTTCATATTCCTCATCTGGTTTGAGCAATGGCAAGAACAACTAAAATTTCCCCCTACGATCCACCGATCGGGCCCTTCGTCTCTCGGTGTCTTCGTATTCCGTTGGAAAGATCTGATCTTTTTGACCATTGAAGTAATCTTGCTGAATTCAGATTTCACTTCTAATTGTTACAGGAGATGATCCAGATGAAGTTAAAGCAAGGCTGAGGTATTGGGCTCAAGCGGTGGCTTGTACCATTAGGTTATGCAGCTGATACAAAGGCTGCATCTTTCTTGACCGCTTCTGGTTGTGAGAGGAACGAATCCGTCGGAGTCGAACACCGAGCCCATCTTCGGCAGAGTGAATCCAACCTCTGTGCCTTCGGATGCCGCTGTACTTTTGCCGGAGAGAGTTCCTCGTCGGAGTCCCACACGGAGGGAGGCAGGAAAGAGAGGAATCGTACTCAGTGTCGAGGGAGAGCGAGACACTAATGTTGGAAGTTGCCGTCCTGTAGAAGCTACGTATTTCTTAACGTTTCATGTATTATTGTAAATATGAATAAAAAATATTCTTTTTTCATGCTGGTTGATGAAACCAAAAGAGATGCTACTACTTGTTACTCGATTCGGTTTGGAGAACCCCATTCGATCAACTTCATTTTTGCATAGATCGATCGTTGAACAAGTATTCGAACCGTCTTCGATCATATCAGAATATTTCTTATGTATGCATATTCAAACTAAATCGGATTGTATCATTTGTATATCAATTTTCATGAAAATCAATAATCGAAAGAGTATTCGAATCACTTTCGATCATATCGAAAAATTTATTTCTTATACATACGGATTCGAATCAGAACGGATCATATGAATTGCACAAATAGATATTAACATAAACACTTGTTAAGTAATATAATAGTGTCGATGTCAATATATATAAATCTTAGCTGTCATGTTATGTCATGATTTAAAAATATCAGTTAGCTTAGCTGGTAAAGACATTGACAGTTTATCGTAAGATCTTGATTTAAAACTCGTAAGATCCTGATTTAAAACTTGTTTGATCATTTATCCTTCGATAAAAAAAAACTGATAAGGGTTCGGTAATCAAAATTTTGTATCATGATTTATAGATGCCATTAATTTGCACAGAACTAGGGAGGGTCCCAAGAACTATATGTAGCAATCACATTGATTACATGGGATATATGATTGGTGTAACAAATATCTATGGATGACAGGTATCCTAAGATGACAACGCTGTATGACACTGGCATTAATTGTTGTGATATATGCTCATAGAACTAATGTTACACCGGACAGAAGCATGTAGATTGTGCTGTGATTGTACTCCTTGCATTCAATGTTGATATTTGCCCATCATAGCTTCACATCTGGAAATTATGATGTGAAGCTGTCATGCTGTTGTTGATCGTTACATGCAACCAATCTGCATTCGCGTTCTTGATATGATATGAAAGAGCAATCAACACCTTTTCAAGACAACCTAATTCTCATGTACCTAAATTTGGCCAGTCCATGAACAGAAAGTTTCAGATCTCCCTGGTGGAATTAAATATTTCCAGAACTCATTTTTGCCAAAAAAAAAAAAAGACAAGACAGCACCACAAGATGGTGTTATCGGTGATAGAAATTGCAACAGCAGTGTCACTGGTATTTGGAAACTAGAGCAGTGGTTTTAACCTACATTAGAGATGGCTTCCTCGCATGTCTGTGGCCCGAGTGTGGATTCTGCTTCAGGAAAGCTTGGGGCTTTGCAAGTCAAGCCAAGGATTTTAAACATCATTTGGTCAGCATCAAAGTCGTTGTTTGGGGTTGTCAATAATTTCTCTCCTGTGAAAATGGAATTGGCGCCAGCCAAAAAGCACAGTGCTTGCTCGGGCATCGAGAACCGAACCCTTCCGGCGGATAGCCTCACCATTGCCCTTGGCATCACAATGCGAGCCGTGGCGATCATCCGAATCATCTCCCAGATCTCAACAGGCTGAAGGCAAAGCAAGGGTTAGGAGGGTTAGACGCGTGATGCTCAAAGAGATTTATAATGCATTGTAGAAATTGATGGCGATCGTCATGAAATGCATTAGCACAAAGTCAAGCAGGAACATCTACAGAGATGCATTAGCACTACACATGAAATGAGGTCATAAGTTTACTTGCAAAGCATGTTTTAGTCACTATTACAACAAATATAACCACTGAGATGCAACAGACTGATGCCATAATGAAGCAGTGAAGAATATTATTTTCCTGCACACAATTATGTGAGGCCAATAAAACCAAATACATCGAAAAGAAGATACAACCTTTTGATCTTGAAGAGGTGTACCCTTAACGGGAACCAAAGCGTTGATGGGAACACTCTCAGGGTGCATAGGGAGGGTTGCCAGGGTATGCAACAGCCCGACACGGTCCTCCTCTCCTTCTCCAAGGCCTATAATTCCTCCTATTTAGAAAAGAATAGGATTTTACCAGCAAGAAATGAGATATCAAAAATTACCACCCCAACATGGTGCATGTCTTTAACATTTTGACAAGAAGACGAACGTTCCAACTCAGTCATTGGAGGAAGCAGGAACATAAGAGTTTTCAGTGGCATAGTCAAACTTTACATCACTTCTACTAATGGCTACAATAGTGAAAACCAAATTTAGTAATATTCCTAACCACATCTGCAGCAAATATTAGCTTCTCAAATACATTGATTGGTTTGAATTTTATGTTTATCAAAGGTGAGTTCAGATGATTGTCGATTAGTTGCTCTACGGAAACAAATGCTGCATTACCTGAACATACACTAATTCCTGCCTCACGGACATGCTGAAGTGTTGCCAATCTTTCGTCATAAGATCTCGTGGTTATGATGTTGGGGTAGTACTCTCTTGAAGTATCTAGATTATGATTGTAGGCTGTGAGCCCTGCTTTCTTAAGCTCCTCTGCTTGCTGCTTCTCTAGCATGCCCAAGGTGCAGCATACCTCCATACCCATGGCCCTACAGACATCAATTACTTTGACATACTATTCGTGCAAAGTTTTTGGATGAAACAAAAGATGTGGAACAAGATCTAGCCAAATTATTAAAGATATTCCAAACATAGAAATGACACCATTACCATGAGAAAGAGATCTATTGAATTCGTACATTTTCCACCAACACGAATATTAATGCATCAGACATCAGAATCAATGAAGAATTGCCAATATACAATGTATGCAAGCAACGATGATTGTGAAAGATACAGAATTCTATTGGTTAAAGAGAATCCTTGGGAGAGTACATATATCAGGTGATCTAGTATAAGTCTTGTAACACATACCTTATCTCACTCACATATTCAAGGATCTGGTTAAAATTGGTCTTTCTACCAAATGTATCCCTCCATGCAGCACCCATGCAAAAACGTGTGCTTCCAGCCTCTTTTGCCTGCAAATATCAAAGAGAAATTGAAGTTGTGCCAACAGATTCAACATGTTGATGGCAACCATCAAGAAAAAAACAAATGGAAACTCAATTAGCAGGGAACTTATTAACCACTATGGAAGGTCAATGCACAATGAATATCATGGAAAATTTGTTCTAAAAAATTGAAGCTAGATGAATAATCATGTTAGGGTAACTGATTTCTGGATCAGTATATACTGAGCATCTGGTTCATCAAATCAGCATGAAAACTTTGGAGATCACTAACAGCAACAAATTTACAATGTTTTCACAGGATCTATTAACAGTAACACAAGCTTCAACTTAACAATTTCCAAAACCTATTAATGGTATAATCAAACCATGTACCTCTCCCACCCAACCCCCCATCCCTTTGTATTCTTGGCATGTCATGGATTTCACAACTCACTCAGTAAAGGAAAACAAAAGAAAGAACTTTCTAATTAGATGTCCTTTTCCAAATTCAATAAATCCTTGGAGGTTCGGCACTTTGGTATTATTTGTTGTTTCTAACTGACAATCATATATACATATACATGTCAAATTGCAGTATAGTGGCTTTACTATACACAAGTAGTAGATAAATTTCTTTGCCAACAACTAATATTTCTCTGGAGAAGACTCCCAATGCTGTGATCATCATCATTGTTAGATCCTTATTCTTAAAAAACAAAAGAACAGATAGCCATGTTAGTTGGATATCAGAACTGTTCTAAGGGTCAGATTCAGATCCTTAATGATTGATGAGTTTTGGAACAATAGTGGTTTCAAATGAACAGCATTTCTTTGATAAGTTACAGCACTAGAATTAAAAGTAGGCAATAATCCATAGATTTTGTTACTAGTAATATAAGTCATTTTAAATGAACTGTTGGACCAGAATAAAAGTCCAGCTGGTATCGATTACTTTAAATTTCTCCTGTCACATCTGACTTATGTGTCAGAGTATGCCCAAATTTTAACACTCCTAAAGAAAATAAAAAAAAAATAATCCAAAATTTTAAAGGACAAAGAAGCCCACAGTTATACACTAGTCAGTGCAGATACTGAAAGTCATTATGGGATAAGATACATTTGCATGGCTGTGATAAAATATGCTTAAAATAGGACAAGATTCCATGTAGACTGTGCCTTGTATCAGAAAAGGTACTGGAAAATTTTTTGGCATGTTTTCTTCCTTAATCAATCTAACCATAAAGGAGATGACTAGTAAGAGCATTGACTAGATGCTACCAATTACCAAACATGATACTTTTGCACAGCATTCACAAAACTAAGTAACAAATTGACGTGCATAAGAACTTTTTACTACCAAATACATATATTTGATGTATCAATTTTAGTTATCAGAATGTCCAAAAAGTTTACCTTCTTTGCTGCCTCCAAGACAGCATCCTTGTTCATCAGCTTTTGGGCTTTCAAACCAGTATCATATCTTGATGACTGGGGACAATACGAACAATCTTCAGTACATCCACCGGTTTTTATGGATAGAAGAGTGCATTGCTGCACTTCCCGAAACTTATGGGTATGCCTATGGACTTGAGCCTGCAAGAATCGATGGATTCATTTGAGAAACAAGGCCAAACAGAGTCTAATAATTAAAAATACTCGGAGAAAAGAGATGTCTAAATGTTCAAAGAGAACACTGAATACAGGATAGGATAAAATAATTTTCTAAATTTAGAAAAGCATATATCTTGCTTAGTATCTCTGGTTCATTGTATAACTATCCATTAAAGGTGAATGAACATGTATAAGCCATATGCATCGCATATCTTCTTCCATTCCTTTTCCCACCTAGTCTCATTTTAATGTGATGGGATGTCCAACGAGGAAGAGTTTTTCCATGGCATGCACTTCAGTATACCACCAATTAATTAAATGTAAAAACAATATCCCAACCAACTAGATATTTGTGATCATATCTGCATGCCGAGACTTGGTCCGAATATGATTTACGGTTAAGATGAATCACAAAACATGAGGAGACCAAAGCTCTCTATGACATGGAGTTAGGCTCAATCTAGCAATTCTTACTAACCATCCATGGTCGAAATTAACACTTGCATTTTTTACTAAGATAATGTAATGAGCACCCGATCTAGCAATTAAACAAGAATCAATTGGTTAGCCAGGCTGTTACTTGCATGATATAGATCGTTGCTCACCGATCTGTCCCCGAGAAAGGGAGCACTAACTTGTCCAGAATATTTGAGACACATGAATAATAGCCTTGGTAGCTATAGCTACAATCTTGTACGACATATAAGAGACTTACTCTTGTATGTTACTTGCTACTCCTACTTACTAAAAACCACCGTTCAATTGAAACAGCTAACAACTTCCATGTTATGCTAAGGATTAAACATGCTCAGAACAACAATTTCAGCTCTTGACATTAATTCCACGCCACGCTTGGCAAGACCTACATGAAACACTTCAAAGGACCAACTTTATCAGCTGGAATGACAACCGAGAGTACAACGAGTTCGGTTCTACGTACACATTTCAAAAGGGCATAGATAATCGAATCATTTAGGAGATCAGTAAAGAGTCTAGGGAGAGGAGGGCGTACACCGTGGAAGAGGAGATCGAGGATGGGGGAGTCATAGATGGATTTGATCTCGTCCCTGCTCCAGTCGTTCCTGGGTCCGTCGCGGATGGTCCTCTCGGTCTCCACGGCGGCGGCGGAGGCAGACGCGGTGAGGGTGGAGAAGGAGGGGCCACTCAGCGCCGCCAGCGGGCGAAGGCGCCAGCGGAGGTGTCGGATCAGGATCATCGTCGCCGCCGCCGCCGCCGCCGTCGCCCCTCTCGCAGCTTCTCTTCCTCGCACGGCGCCCTCGGAGCGCGTCCACAAGTGCAGGAGGACCAAGTATATAGAAGAAGGCAAGTAAGACTAGGCGATGAAACCAATGCGAAGATGATGTGTGAACTCACTCTGCTCCTGTTTCCATTCTTACTTCCTCCTTCGTTGAAATGGACCGGCCCATTATATCGAAATGTATAATATAGTGGGCCGGCCCATAATAATTTTAAGCTACACCAAAGTGACGATTTATAGAAATATTTGATTTTTATTTATATAATAATTTAAAATTAATTTAGAAAAGATATATTCTTACTGAGGAAAAGAATTTGTTTTCTTCCATTTAAAGCATTTTTTTTCTTTTCATTTCTGTAGGTGCATTTACACACTTTACATGGTTAAGTTGTGCGTGACAGACGGATACGTAAGATAAAATTATGCAGCAGTGTTAAGGGTGATGGGCTTCGTCATATCATCTTACCCTCTTCCTGACCGACACTGCTTGACCGCACGCGAAAGTATATATCGAGATCATGGGGCTTTCTTCCATTCTTCTGTTGCAGGCTCCTCCAATCCCTTCGCTTTCTTCCTCAACCCATTTCTGCTGCCACTCTTCTTCTCTCCCACCGCCATGTGCGATCTCGAAGCTCCAAAGGCGGCCGCAGCTCTTCCCTTCCGCTTCGCCTCCAAGCCGCGGGTGGAACCTCTCGAGAAAGCGCTGCGCATTGGCCGCTCGCGCTGCCGCCGGAGGCTCCGCGGCGGAGGCGCTCCGCAGGATCCTGGAGTCTCCCGGGATCCACCAGGGCCCCGCTTGCTTCGACGCCCTCAGCGGCAGGCTTGTTGAGAGGGCGGGATTCCCGCTGTGTTTCATGAGCGGTAGGTGTTCGCTCCTGGGCCTCATCGATCTTTCATGTTCTTAACTCGATAACAGGAACTTGTGGAAGAGTAGGAGAGATTTGATTTCGGTTGGTTTGATTCCTTCAATTGTAACTAGTTTCTTCTTCCTTTTTTATTGACTGTAGTGCAGTAGGCCCATAAGACAGAACTGATGCTACTAGATACAATGCCTTATACCTTATACTAGCCTCCAAAAACCGCATGAGCCTCGTCCCCCATACTTAATTATGTGAGACTCTACAACTACAACCACCACCACAACAACAACAATAAGTTGGTAAGTCCCAACTATTTGGGATCGACTACATGGATATTATGTGAGATTCTACTTTTTAAATTTCAGTAGCTTATTACATGCATCTTGTTCTGTAAGCTGGATCACATAGTGTACTACTTCATAACCCAATCAAACTAATTGATCCAACTAGACATATCTTGCCTTTTAGTTCTTGTCTTAATCTCTTTTCTTTTTGTTACAGTCTACTACTTCATAACCCACTACTTCTTATTACAATCAAAGTAATTGATTCAGCTAGTCACATCTTGCTTTTGAGTTCTTGTCTTAATTTTTTTTTTTTCTGAATTTCGTTAATGTTAATAGTAGATTGCAACTTTCTGGAGCCACTTACACTAGATTTTAAACCCAATCAGTCTCCAACTTATCAAAAACCTCTTATCATTCTTGTTTCACTCATCCAAGGTAAAATTATATTGTTTGTGTAGTACTTTTATATTTTAACATCATTATCTGAATAAAATACTCATTTTTGTATTTAGCGGTAGTTGTCATAGGACTCATCATCAGATATTGTTTTGAATCCCTTGACCCATTCTCTTTTTCTTGCTTTTTCATGTGCAATCGTTGTTGTGAGTAATGCAATTGCAAGCCCTATTGCCTCTTTCGGTAGATTCGTGTTCTTGTCCTGCTCCAATACTCAGTATTTTCAGAGCTCATTGTTAGTTACGTTGTCTAGTTTGGGTTAATACTGAAGCAATCTTTAGTATCATCATGTCCAATATATGCCTCTCTTTCATTGTTATGAAACCAAGTAATAAACTGTTACATGGGTTTGGAAATAGTTTTCGCCAAATATTTAATGGCATATCTCACATGTTGATAACACTTAACAATATCTATATCTTTTTTGCCCTGTTATTGTTGCTGGTTCTCAACTTATCATGCACTATATGTTGATCTTACTTTCATGAAGTCATAAAAGCAAACTTGTACTTATTTACAAGATTATACATCCACTAGTATTTGATTCATGGTGTTGCAACCAGGTACGTTCTCATATGTTGCATATCATCATTAGTTGGCTGACTAAGCCAATTTGGAGTTCCTCAATGGACAATAAAGTTATCTCTACTTACTGTTGACACTAATGATAATGTTCATTGACCTATATTACAGTGAACTTTGGCATTCTGTCATGTTGTTGGGTTTCAGGTTTTTCAGTTTCAGCTGCTCGTCTGGGATTGCCAGATGTTGGTCTCATATCGTATGGAGAAATGGCTGACCAAGGACGTCAAATTACCCAAGCGGTATCGATTCCTGTAATTGGAGATGGTGACAATGGATATGGAAATTCTATGAATGTCAAGAGAACAGTGAAAGGTTTCATTCAAGCTGGTTTTGCAGGGATAATCATTGAAGACCAGGTAAAATTTTTAATAGAGCACCTAAGTGATTACAGATAGTTTCAATTTAAAGAACCTCTGAGAAAAAAGTACAATTTGATTAATTAACAACTTTGTTGCATAAAATAGTATAAGGGATTCAAATTAAAATGTACTAAATCATGTGATAAGTTCAATTGCACCAGACACGTTGCTCTGCAACTTCACATTCATTTCTTTTTATAGTTATCCCTCTTATCTTTCTTTTTTTCCATAGTTATAATGTGGAAAATCTTCTTTTACTCGCATGATGCTTCTTCTGTTACTTAAAGAAAATCTGGATGGTGTCTCTTGTGGTTAGTGATTCGTATAGATAGTGTCTCCTCATGTTCTTAATCTATGTGGATGTTAAGGTGTCTCCAAAAGCCTGTGGTCATACACGTGGAAGAAAGGTGGTCTCAAGAGAGGAAGCAGTTATGCACATAAAAGCAGCTATTGATGCACGGAGGGAGAGTGGCTCTGATATTGTAATAGTTGCACGGACTGATTCTCGGCAAGCGGTATCTTTAGAGGAATCACTAAAGAGATCAAGAGCTTTTGCTGATGCAGGAGCTGATGTTCTATTCATCGATGCACTTGCTTCTAGAGAGGAGATGAAGGCCTTCTGCGAGATATCACCTTTACTTCCAAAACTGGTAAATTTACGTACTGATGATAATATGAAAGGACCTATTTGTATAATAATTCATAATGCATGTGCATGTAAGTCTTACCTTTAAGAACAATAAGACATTTGTCAACATAATATAAGATCTTTATATCTTCTTCCTCTTCGGTGATTAACTTATCCAAGATTCTGCAAATGGTGTAAAAGTAAGTTTTATTGCTGGCATATACTTTTCGACTTCCAATGCTATGTTATAGATAATTACTCAATCAAGTGGTTTAGGTTGTAGGAATCACCAGATGGTAGTTTTTGCTGATAGCTTGTCTTGTTTTCTTTTGATAATGCTCCTCATAAGTTGTCATGAATGCCTATCACATCATATGGCTAAGAATCATCATTAATCATGTCTTGATCAGTGATTACAATAGGCGCTCGGGTGCTCGCCTAGGCGCTCGGGTGAGGCGAGGCCCAAGCGCCTCGCTTCATTTCCATGCGACGCGCTTCAAAGAGGCGCCGCTTGAGTGCTCTCCCGAGCTTAGGCACCGGGCGCTTTAGGTGAGCGCCTGGGTTAAAACATGCGACCGAACTAGATTTTTAGGTCTGGTTGGTCTTCGGTGCTTTAGTTGGTTCAATCGAACCAACTAAATCACCGATATCATGCTCCCTCTTGCGATTTCCCCGACTTCTCCAACCCTAATACTCACGATTTTGCTACCGAGATTTCTTCTCCGCTGTCGCTGCTCTCTACTGCCACTGTCGCTGCTCGCCGCTGCCACAATCGTTGCTCGCCGCTCCCGCTGCCACCGTCGCTCGTCGCTCCCGCTCCCACTCCAGCTGTCGCTTGCTACCGCTGTCGTTGCCTCAGCAGCCTTGGTCTTCTCACACCCTTCTCATTATACCTAATTGTATACTAATAATAGTATTTTTATTTATTAGTTAATAATATATTATTTTAATTTTAATACTATTAATTTTTATTTATTTAAAATTATTGTTAGGTTTCAGAATAAATGGCAAGTGTACAGAGCAACTCAATAGATTTGATGTAAAATTTTATTGTTTTGATTTTTGAGATTTTTTATTAATGTGACATTGTGATTTTGTACATGATTTTCTTAATTTAATAGCGTATTTTTTATTTAAATAATTATATTTATTAATTATATTATATATTTTTATATTTTAGTGCCTCGCTTCGCTCGGGCGAGCGCCTAGCTATCACAGACAAAGTTCTAAATAGGATGTTTAATGTAATACTTATGTATGTCCGTGTCTTTTGGTTTGTTAATGCTTTGCACAACATATAGAGGGATGGTCGAAGGCTTAACAGCTCCATTTTAGTTGGGTTTGGTGGCCTTCTTAGGCTTGTTAATAAAGGTTGTGTCATGTGGACACTTGTGAGAGATATTCGATCTGTAGTGGACCATTTTGACCCTTTGTTGTGCAACCGTTCAAAGCTTGTAAAGTCTGTTTTTAATTTGTATTGTCTATGAAGTGTTTTCGGAAATGTTTGCTTGTGGATCCCAAGTGAGGCGTTTTCTTTAACCCGTTTTCTTTTTTGTAAGTCCTAAGGGAACATGGGAGGTTTCAGGGAGGTTGACTTTTGCGGACGGATACGCAAAGGTGCCACACGACTTAGGCAAAACCAGCTAAGTCCGTGACAGATGGTATCATAGCAGGACAAGCACTCATAGAAACACTTGACGTGCAAATGTGGGGGACCTAGCGGGACTGCGTTGAGGACAGTTAGCATACGCGATCGTTTGGGGGAAAACGAGCATGGAGATGTAGGGAAAATGAGTCGCTTGGAGGAGCGGGCATCTGAGATTGGCATTCAGAGGAATGGCCAACCCTTCGCGCAAGAGGCACCACGAGAACAAGCAAGCTTGGAAGAATGCGTAGCGCACAAAGGTTGGGATGACTGAGTTCGAGCTACGGCTCGACGTTGACAACAACACTTGATGGTGCTCAAGGCAAGCGAGGCACTTGGAAAAGGATGAGACCATACAAGGTGGAATGAGTTGCTCAGCGACTGAAAGAGTTGTGCAAAGCTCACAGAGGTGAGGGGAATTGCTAACTCGAAGAATTCGGTACTCATGCAAGGGCTTGTATGCGGACGATGGAATGTTCGCGGCCATCCCAAGGCCATCGGAACTCGGCGCCATGGAGCATTGGAACTTTCTCTTCGGCATGAGAAGGATACGTCCGTAGGAGGCTGAAGTGTGCAGCGAGTTCAGCATGTTGCTTAGGCCTTGAGTGGTACAGCGGCACGTTGAGTCGCAATCTAGCAAGTGCGTTTACAGGAGGCAGAACAATGCATAGTTTGTTCAGCAAATCGGAGTAGTCCTAGGGGATGGTGTTCTCCAAAACGAAGAGAGATGTTGCTCCAACGGGATAGATATCCAGGAGGGATAAGTCCCGGCTCTCCAGAGGGAGAATCATGTGCAATAGACCCCACATGTTGAGGAGTAGTACCTCAAAAACAACTCCATGAAGCTCAATGGACCGAGCGAGCGGCGAGGAGTTGTCGCATGATCTCGCTTAAGAGAATGCATTGGTGGATGCATTACGAGATCAAGTGGGGGAACGACCCAAAGCAACACAAATGAAGGCACACTTGGAGTCGATATGGAGATCAGACTCAAGGGAGGGCTGACTCGTGGAATGGTGAGCATGAGGGCCACCGTTAACTCAATGCAAAACAAGAAGCGGAGCAACTTGGGTGTAACTTGGCAAAGTACCCAAGCCGCATGAAGGGAGCCGACATAGAAGATGGAACATGGAGCGGAGGCACAGAGCTTTCCTTGGACAGAGATCAAGGACATGAACTCTTGCAGAGGCAAGAGCAGGATAATGTTATTCCATGGTTCCTTCATTCTGATGGAACAGACTCATCTTGCATAGTGCCAAAGACGAAGGGAGCTTCTGGGCACATGCACCTTATCTCGGAGAAGCATTTGAGAGAGGAACTAAGGTGACTCAACTTGCGGAGGCGAAGTTGGGTTTAGAAGGTCTTGGCACGGGGCAAGAGGACGTGGAGGCGGGTACTCTTGAAGAATATGCCACAGTGTTGCCATTCAAATTGCCATGAAGGAAGCGGTGCGCAGCGGAGATTGTGCTGGTAGGGGTAGAGGCCCAGGATCCAGACAACGACGCACCATTTTCAACGAAGTCGGTGGACTTCGGGAGCTACTAGGCGACGGACTGTCCTAGAGCGATGCTTCATCTAGGTGTGACCCAAGAGCGGGTGGATGAAGGTCGATTGCCGAAGGAGCGAACAAAATCGAAGGTGGAAGAGACCCTGCGATGTATTGGTTGAGGCCACACATGGAGGGATCACAATTCAGAGTTCATCCCACAATGATTAGAATGCAATGGAGATGTCACTAGGAGGCGACATGGTGTAGCGGATCGTGGTGGAACAGTTCGTGACAATGCGATACACACGACATAGTCCCGTGAGGGACTATATCATACAGAGTTATGATCGGGAGCTATTGGGAGCTCCACTTCGGTAAACAACACGACGGCAAGAAGGGCTATGGATTCAAGGAGTGAAGGCCATGGTACCACAGAGGCGGGTCTTCCATACGTGCATCGAGTTTTGCATCGGATAAAAACCTTGGTTATTAGCATATGGGGGTTGTGTTCCACCGAGGAAAATGTTCGAATGCAAGTACCAGTGAGTCCCATGGGAGGGACTTGATCATGCAGAGGTATGATCGAAGCAGCTGGAGAGTTGGACTACTCCAGAGCCCATATTCGCTTAAGGGAGCCCGACAAGTCAGAGGACAAGGTCGAGTAAGTGAACGTTGCTACCAAGGAAACTAAGGAGAATAGAATCAGTGCAAACCCTACAACATGATTGCAGAGGCCATCTATTGGAGTTGCAGTCCGTCTTTCCATCGACCAAAGGGAGCTGCTTGGAGAACACAGAGGTGTTGAAGCAGGGGGTCGAAAGGGGTGAGGAAGCGACGATGAGTCCAGAGGGATTTAGCTATTCAAAACCAAGCATCGGTTAGAATGAAGGTGGACTCGGAGGAGTGCCACAGAGACATATCTACTGATCGTGAAGAAAAGGGATGCAGATGCGAGACGATGGATAGTAGGGCCATGGGCATGACAGTGCCATGGTACCGTAGAGATAGGACTTCCGTGTAGTCATTGATCCTTTGTTCTCATGGAGGGAGAGAGCTTGGTCGTGAAAGGGGCCGAGGAGGTGAAGCATGCAGAGGCAAACTCCAAGTACCGAGATAAGGCTGAAGGGCAGAGGCCAAGGAACTTCGTACGACCGGTGTCGAGCTTCTCATCAAGATAGCCGAAAGTGAAGGACTTCGGGTCGTGCAAGAGTGCACGACCAAGGAACGAAGCAGGCAGTATGCAGTGCTGTACCTTTGCTACTCAATGGAGTAGGCGGCCGGGTTGATGGAGAAGATGGTATAATCCCAGAGGCGACCAAAACTATTAGAGACTTACTCCAAGTTGGGGTGAAAACTTCCTGCATTCCAGAAGTTCGATGACATTGAGAAGGTGAATCATAGTAGCTAACTCAATGCAAGGAGTGCAAACACTTCAAGTGCTTCAGAAGTGTGAGCAAAGAGCAGGCGAAGGTCAGTAACCAGCTCGATGCATGGAGTACAACCCTTGAGGAGGCGAGCGAAGTCAAGTAACCATTGCCTTCTCAACTCTTAAGAGAATGGGCGAAACCGAGTACCCAAATTCTCTTATCTATCCAGCAGAGGAGCTCTGCACAAGGTCAAAGACCCTTCGAAGATAATGGAAGATAATAGTTGTCAAATCCTCACCAATGGTGATCAGTGCTACTGAGAGTAGATTATCCGCTTCATTTCCCAACAAAATGCCAATCGAAAGCGGAAGTGATGCGAATCTACTTGGAAGTGACAACTAAGTGAAAGAAGAGTCGATGGACAAATTTTGTGGACGAAGGACCTAAAACTTCAAATGGTTGCGAGGCGATGCTCGTTAAAGCTCCAACAAGCATCCACCCAGTTCAAGCAGCATGAGACATTTGAGAGACTGGCGCATAGTAAGGATGGTCTTTTCCTTCATCTCATGGATCCGCAGGAACCAACAAGGATCAGCACAACTCAGCCAACCCCACACTAGAGTCCGAGTCATTGGCGAGTTGAAGCAGCATAGCGGATCAAAGGTTCGACTACTCAAAAACAGCAGCGGAGAGCAGCTGGGAGCCAAGAGGCGCATTGCAGCTGGAGCAGAAGATTGAAGACTCAACAAAGGCGAGGAGTTACAGTGTCGGCAAAGGCTTCGACGAGGACGTCGAAGGAATAAGTGGGGGAGAATGTCATGGACAAAGTTCTAAACAGGATGTTTAATGTAATACTTATGTATGTCCGTGTCTTTTGGCTTGTTCATGTTTTGCACAGCATGTAGAGGGACGGTCGAAGGCTTAACAATCTCATTTTAGTTGGGTTTGGTGGCCTTCTTAGGCTTGTAAATAAAGGTTGTGTCATGTGGACACTTGTGAGAGATATTCGGTCTGTAGTGGATCATTTTGACCCTTTGTTGTGCAACCGTTCATAGCTTGTAAAGTCTGTTTGTAATTTGCATCGTTTATGAAGTGTTTCCTGAAATGTTTGCTTGTGGATCCCAAGTGAGGCGCTTTCTTTAACCCGTTTTCTCTTTTGTAGGTCCTAAGGGACCATGGGAGGTTTCGAGGAGGCTGATCTTTGCGGACGGACACGCAAGGGTGCCGCACGACTTAAGCAAAACCAGCTAAGTCTGTGATATAGCGTCTCGGGCGTTTTTAGACCTTGGTGCCTTATGGCGCCTAGGGCTTTTTAAATCACTGGTCTTGATGATGATAATAGTAGTAGTTAATGATTGCATAGTTTGTTATTGCATAGTAGTTATAAACTGAGCTTAAATTTAGCTCAGAATTGGACCAACTTCTAGCTGCTCTTGAATGTCTCGGTTTATTATGAGTCCTGCAGAAAAGCAATGGACTCTAAGAGTGCACAACAAATGACACTAAGCCTGATGCAAGTACATTTAGGTATATATCCACTTGAAGCCCCTGAATCATCTTGAAAGTCCTTTGGAGCATGTCAGTAGCCTCAAAACTACCTTAAAGACTCTCCATATCATCGTAGTGTGTCTGAGGTGAATCAGATCTCCAATGTGAATTAATTTGCTCAGCATGTGGCATTGACAACAATGGTTAGTGTGTCTGAAATCCATGGATACTTCTGGCAAGCATGTTAAGTGTTGTCCTAATACTTGACATCTAACACCCTTTTTCTTCCTTCCGATGAAAAACCTCCTTAAAGCTTTGCTCTATTATTTTCTTTTTGTAATAAAACCTGCCTCTCTTTTCTTTTTATAAAGAAAGTGCATATAAAAAATTGGTTATCCATGCCACTCTTTTTATAAATAGGCTTTTCTTTTGTCAACTCCTCCATGTGCATATGAAGGTAATGGTAGTCTAACAGTATCCTCTTGCTGTTATTATGCTTTGTATTTTGTCCCCTTGTCGATACGTTGTCTTAGAAATTAGTTCACATTGTTGAGACTCTTATAATTATTTTATGGACACTAGATTATTTTCAGGATATCTCATTCAAAATTTTTTGTTCTTCTTGATTGGTATACATAATTTTTGCTTATTTTTATATTAGCAAAATTGATAGCTTTATATGCCTTTATTTATTTATTGTGACCTCAAAGTCTTGTTAGGACCATAAGTTCCTTACTACAATATTCTTTCCCAATTTTTCAGGCCAACATGCTTGAAGGTGGGGGGAAAACTCCCATACTGAACCCTGTTGAACTTGAGGAGATTGGTTTCAAAATTGTAAGCTATCCGTTATCTTTGATTGGAGTATCAATCCGAGCAATGGAGGTATGCTCCTTTATTGTTTTAAGAGTTTATAATGTTAGCAACTTTTTCTACTGTGCCGCTTCTGGTGATCTTAGCTTCTGTTGTGCTTACTTTGTGCATGTCTTTGGTATTAACTTCTGGTGATGTCTTAGTTCATTTCCAGTGATGGTGTCTTTTGTATGCTTTAATGATGTCTTTTGTAACATTGCTTTAATCAAAACCCAGATCTACCTCTATCTTAACATGATCATTATAGATCTTCACTTTTCTCATTTAGCATGAATGCAAGAAGTTGGATGCAAAGAATCTTGAATAGTCAATACATCTTGCCTATCTCTGTTGCATGAGAAAGTATCTTTATTTATGGTACATAATTTTTCAGAAAGAAGTAGCACTCTTGGTATCTACTTTGAGTGACAAGGCACCAAAATATTTACTTCTAGCACTCCTGGTATCTACTTTTGGCAAATTTAGTGATGCTGAACCTGTTTGATATACCACTTAAAATGTAATAATGTATCAGGCATGAATTTATGCTACATGCATTATTCCTAATATCATGGTTGAACTGGCAGGGTTTTATCATTTTCTTTCTTTGACACAGGGGAGTGAATAAGTTTAATCTAAGCAACCATTACATAAGCAAAATCTAACTAGCTATAACTCATTGTATATATTGAAGGCATACAAATACCAACTTCTATCAATAGAAGCATTTAGCCCTTGTTTGTTTAGAAAGCTTGGCCATGCATCTACTTGCCGTTGGTTGTACAATAGAGAAAATGAAAATTCCAGTAGTTCTTACAGTGGAGGCATATCTAAGAAAATACTAACCAATACCTAATTATTTGTAGTCTAGTAAATTGACTTTGGAAATCAGTTCAGCAAGGGATCCTCAAAAATCTACATCTATGGGTTAAATAAATAACAGGGGTGTCACATGGATCATGTTGGATTATGTCTGCACTGGGTTGAGATGTATATACTATATAGTAATACAATATTCTCAATACAAGTCCAACCCATTTAACAATTGTGTCAAAATTCAGATGCAAAATCACCCAACATTCTACATGTGTGGCACAACTTAATCCATATAGCTATATAATAAGAGGTTATGTTGAATAATGACAAGGATGACACCATCAAACCATTTTCAACAAGATTTGACTTGCTTGCAGGACAAACTTGACATATACAATTTGATCACTATGGTATTGGCATGATTTCACCTACTTGTATGACTTTAACATGACATGATGAAACATGTAATCTTGGTTACTCCCACTTCAGAAGTGAATTGAGGGATTATGACACTATATAGACTAAGATGGATCAATAACTTGGACTTTGTATTTCTAGGCCACCTAGTTTTATGCCCCTTTGGGTTATTGGGTTAGTGGCCTCTCAAGTTGGGTCATGACTAATAGTTCCGAAGTAGACACAGTGCTAGACATGTATAGCAAGAGGGACATCACACACCACTGAGTTATGAGTCTCATATGCTTGCTATTAGGCAAAGCTTAGGAGTTACATCATACACCACTGGGTTATGGGTCTCATATGCTGCCTACTAGGCAATGGTTATAAACTGTGTTGGAATATGGAAGAAATTGACACCTTAATTAGTTCCAAGTTGAAGTGAGGAAAGATTCTGATGATTTATGGGACCACATGGATCTGCTACTATTGACTAGAGTTCAAACATTTCTTGTGCCACATGATCTTTGAATTCCAAGTTATTGGTTGGGAGGTGTATTGGACCATGATGCCAATAGTAAATCAACCACTGGAGAGCCTTGGTATGGTTAGGTACATGGTCTGTTACACATTGTCCTGATCTTGATTAGATTTGCAATAACTGCTGTCTTCTATGCTTCAACCAGCCAAGCTTATATGATCTATATACCAAAGATTAAATAAATTACTCAAGTAATGAGCAAGTACCTCAAAATATACAGGATGCTCTTGCTGCCATAAAGAGTGGTCGTGTCCCTCCTCCTGGGAGCCTGCCATCGTTTGATGAAATCAAGGACACACTGGGCTTTAATGATTATTATGAAGAAGAAAAGAGATACAGCATTAGTCCTTCTCAACCATCATATCAAAGAGGTGAACACTGAACATCTGAAATCTCATTTCTTGGTAGAACCTTTTTGACGTCTGCTGGTTTTTAGGCACAGTATATTCCCCCGGAATAAGCAGTGCTTATAATACAAGGCTGACAACTGCAGAAAGACCTGAGCAAAGCCAAAGGGCAGATGATCCGAGTGACCCGGTTGTTGAAGTGGTAACTCCTTATGTCTATGATAACTTCAATTCAGGTGATAGAAGTCGTCAGTCTGGAATGTGGTCTCGTACGCTGAGATTGAAGATTACTGGAAGGAATGGACTTGAGAAACTCGATGTCAGGATCCCGGTAAATCTCTACATTTCACAGAAAATATTCAACTTCTTTAAGATGCAAACCACATGTTGCATGTTCTTGCACTCAGAAGCATATTTTGATAGATGTTCACGAGCTGATGCATGTGTGTCGAAATGACACTGTGCCATCCTGTGGCCAAAAATACCTTGAGATCTGCTGTCTTGTGTGGATGTTTCTCACAAAATTGATGTACCCTGGCATGTACACCATTTTTGGCTCATGCAAGCATAATAGGTTCCTAGCCATCCTTTTTCAACAAGTGAGAGTGCTTGAACTGCAAGTAAAGTATGCAGGCAAAATTTTCTATATCCATTAGCACTTAATATGTTTGATTTATATCTTTGTGGTTAATGTTTATGGACATTTGGGGGATGTATTTTCCAACATAAAGATGAAATGAGGACTATAGCTTACAGATCAGTCCATGGAATGTCTCTGATGAAATAATTTGTCATTTCATGACAGGCTGGGTTCTTGGAAGGGATGGCAGGAGTTATACCAGGTGTTAGAATCTCAACAACTTTTTTCTTATGGATTGAATAAACCTTTAAAAAAGTCCAAACTTTAATGATGAGATTTCTGTTCACAGGCTTGGGAGGTGTCAATATCATGCAAATGTTGGAGGATGCGTCCATCGAAGGTGGCCCTGAAAGTGGTAAAATATTGCTCGACTTCAATGATGCCATGGGAGATAGGATTCAGGTGTTTGTGGAGTGATGGCGCATGAATCTTTTAATAGAACAGCAGTTATCACCTTTCTTTGTTACCCAATCGAAGTTGCTGTGCTCCCAGACTCTGTGATGCCAATTTTATTTAGAGCATCTGAAAGATAAAACAGATTTGGATGTTTATTTTCTAGTAGAATTATCATGAGTAAGACTTCCACTCAAACAGCAGATGAACAAGTATCATGCCTTTAACGATCCTAATCATGCTCTTGGCCAACTAATTAATTCTTGCGGTCTATCTTCTTTTTAATTTTGTATCTTGTAATTACTAATGAGCTTTGTTTCAAAGGTCACTCTTGAACACTAACTGTTGTCAACACTCTGTTCCACAAGGGAAAGAAAAAGTAAAAGAGGAGAAATATTCATGAACAGTTTAAATGTGGTTGATCCTTTATTTAGGAAATGTGTATACCCCTGCAAGATCATTGATTTGCATATATGTTATGCTAAAGAATACCCCTAAACTTCAAAATCCTTCATTTATTGTTTCACAAGTTTGCAGATATATTCTCTATAGCTCTTATTATTTTCTTTCTACCTCTTCAATAAGAAGCCTCCATATACCTGTGTCAAAATTCATAACTGCTGTCCTCTATAAACCCTTAATACTAGACTTTGCAACGAAAAGGTTGTATATGTTTCTATAATAAAGAATTCTTCCACCACTAGTCCATTAGGCAATTAATTGTACTCGAGAAGGTCCACACCCACTCCAAAGAAAATTATGGTCAGGAGATCTGACAGTGTCAATAATCTTTCTCCCATTTACTCTCTCTCCAAATTCACAGTCAATTGTGTTGATTCTTCACAAGCTTCTAAGTTAATTCACAAACTCCTACAAGAAAACTCAATTTTGAATTGCATAGCCTGGATTTTTTTTTTTCCTGTTTGCAATATGATAGTCAAAATATTTATGATAAATAAAACAATCACAAAAAGGCAACACAAAAATTGATTAAGTATGTTATTTTTGGTAACCAGACTCCTTTTCATACATACATCCGGAATGTTCTACAAACACCACAGTTATGGCTGGAGGCGTTCCTGAAGAATATTCTCGGTAGAATATTGCCATGCAACAGTGGGCTTCCTGTTATATATTAATCGGAAAGGGGCTTTTTGTAATGTCGATGACGAATTATATGCCTTAGTCCGAACCCTTTCTCCACCTTCGGAAAGCTGTGTCCTTCCGGACGGAGGTCGTAAAACCCTTCCGCTGTCGCTGGCGAGAACGAAAAAGGAATCGAAGTCTGCCTCAGCCGCCATGGCCGTGATTTGTCGCTTGGGCACCGCCGTCACGCGATCCCTTGCGCGGCGGATGATAGCGGCGCCGCCGCACCGCCGGTCCTTCAGCGCAGTCGCGTTGGCGGATTACTGGACGGAATGGGAGGAGGAGGAGGAGGACAAGGAGCGTTTCCGGCACGCGATGACCGCGGCGGAGGCGTGTGGGGAGAGAGAGCCGGGTGGGGTGCAGTGGGTGTTCATGGGGAGCCCCGCCGCCCAGAGGCACGTGTACGCCACGCGCGTGGCGAAGCTCCTCGACGTCCCCTACATCTCGATGGGCTCCCTCGTCCGCCAGGAGCTTAACCCCAGTTCCTGCCTCTACAATCAAGTATCTCTCTCTTCCATCATTCTCGCCATTTCGCCCCCAAAGTATCTTCTTCTCCTCTTCTTGGATCGATTTGTCAGTTATGCTGTTCATTCTTGATTCATTTTCTCTAATTTTTGGCGCCAACCTTAGAAATTCTTGGAGCTTTTGTTCGATCTGTGGTGTAATCTTGGTGATTTATGGCGGTTATTTTCTTTTTCTTGCTTCGGAAATGATTCTCGCGTGGCGGCAGATTTGTGCGTCCCCTAGCCTCTTAGGGGTGGTTTCGTCATTTAGCGGCAATTGCTGCCAGTGTTCTGCCATAGGGTTTCTGGAACTTAGCGTCACGAGCACTTGGTCTGGCGGCGTGAAGTCTCCACTTTCGATATCGGTCCGCTGCTTCGTGAAATGACAGAAATATACCTTCGATGACAGAGTCTGACAATATCAGTAATAATAGAACAAAAAACAGTAAACATGGGAGCAATTTGATGCGAAATTTTGGGTCGAAATTTAGAATGTAGTTTATTGTTTCGATTTTTTTGTTGTCTTGGTGCTAATTAATTCTATTTAATTCTTTCAAGATTGTGAATGCTATGAATGGTGGGAGGCTGGTGCCGCAGGAAATCGTGTTCGGCTTGTTGTCAAAAAGACTCGAGGAAGGATACCAGAGAGGTGAAACTGGATTCATTCTTGATGGAATCCCACGATCCAGGATTCAGGCTGTAAGATTTAAGTTGTTTCTGTCACGCAATTCCTTCTTCTTTTTGGGTTTTAAGTTGCCTTAAATCTTGTCTTTTTTAGGTCTTGGTTTAAAATCTTGTCCTTCTATGGTGGTTACTATAAATAAATTGGCCAAAGTATACACCATTTTTGTTTCTTGTTCATGTAGCAGATGCTTTGAAAGAAAAAGCAGAGTGATAGGATTTCACTTCTCTTACGAAGCATCTTCTTTCTTCAATTGAAGAAGTATATTTGAAAGAGATTGATAGAGAAAGAGAAAAAGAAGAAAGAACAGAACATGTGAGGCTAAAGAAGAGAAGAAAGAGGGGAGCAAGTGAGATAATTTGATAATATAAGTTCTATCTAGTTTGATGATCTTATTTCTATATGGAGTCGGATATAACAGACTTACTATTATGCATGATACAAAATTAATCTGGTATCTACAAAATGCCCTTGTTATAAGACTGTAACTCCCTGAAAGAGTCTAACTAGAAAAATAATTAGTCCAATCTATACAATATCGAGACTTTTAGACACTAGTTTGACTCTAATTAAAACTCTAGAGGTTTTCCAAAATTATGTTAAAAAATAAGCACAAAAATATAAGTATCCTTAATCTGAGTAGATCTAGGATTTGTTTCAAGCAGGAGGGTTAGTTCGGCTCGTTATGATTTGGATCTTGATTCATGTCTTTATTTGGTTTGCATCTGGTTGGATCATCTTTATATGTGGTCTTGGTGCCGAGAGCCACCAATAGTCTTGCCCTAGTGCTAAGAGGTCCATTAAAGATTAGGACCGACTTATTTAGTCTATAAGGTATTTAGGTTAGCATTCTTGTTTTCAACTTCATCTCCCATGCTGCTACCAGTATAAAGGTTTCCTTGCAAATGTTCATTTGTTGTTATTGTTCTTTTTTGGTTAATTTTTAGTTTCTGATTATCTTGTGTGTGTTTAGGAATTTCAGAGTACTGTTAAACTATCGTAGTTGCCAGTGATGTCTGTTATATTATTTGATATAAGTTAATGTCAATTTTATGCATGCATATGCAGTGCACTTTTTTCCTTGGAGACACATAAGCCTCTTATTTCTGTCTGCCGTTTCTCAGGAGATACTTGATCAAATAGCGGATATCAATTTGGTAGTGAACTTGAAATGCACACACTGCTTGGTCAAGCAACACTTTGGTACTAATATTTGTTCGCACTGTGGAAAGGCATTTGATGCTATCAACTCAGAATCAACAAGCCTTAGTCCTTGCTTGGTTACACGTACACGACATGATCAACTTAAATCATCTGCTGCAGTAGACATGAAGGATCTCAGGATGGAAAAGTTCCGTCTCTATTCCGAGCAGGTATTTCCAAATTTCTCAAAAGTATTATGAATCTGAAATAAGAGTCATGTATATGAGGAGGCAAGATCCACCTTTTTACCACATGGAACTTAAGAGTCATTTGGGAACTTGTTAAGCATTATAATTTTTTTTTTGTGTGTGGTCTGAGTTTTTCCTCCATTCTACTGTCTGTTAACTAGTGTCTAAGCATAAATGCATTTAGCTGGGATATGATGCTGGGATTTGCCATCCCTTGTTATGATATGATCAAGGGGCTTGACAACTTGACATCCTAAGCAAAGAATAAGCTGGATGGTGTAAGGAAACCAACTCATCTCCCCCAAGTACCTACCTGTTACTAGTGGACCATAGATCCCCTTGTGATTTGGTTATTTAATCCTGAAAATTTCCAAGATATGGATGTAAGCTGTTCAGTCTCCCGTAAATCATCCTGTTATGCCAGTCAGGTGTTCATAGTTGTGATTGCTAATTGATAAACTCTGCTCTCTGGAATGAGTGGCGAGGACTTGTTATGGAGGATTCTGTTTAGCCCACAGTTTTATCCAGACACATTGACCATGGATAATAACACAAGGCTGTATCTTCCGACCATGTTGGCAGCCACATGGTTGCATAAACCTATATGGGAAATTGTCATGTGTGAGGATGTTTAATACTACTGGTTGCGGCTGATATAAACCCATGAGTCTGACTTGTTTCCTTTTCTGGCCTAATCCCTTGACTGGGCATTCTGTATGTGTCGCAGATGCTTAACCAATCTTTATTCTCCAGCAATTTTTCTATATGTGCGTGTGTACATATATGTATACGTATATGTAGATTCAATTCTGTTCTTCTAATAGACAAGTCAGATCTCTAAAAAAAGGATAGTGCTACTAACTCTTAGTTTCATCCTCTTTTCCAGTCCTCGTACCGTTTTTAATTTAATTCCTCTGCTTATCTGAGCTTCACCTTTCCTTTCCTGCCCATTCCTTTGACCTCTCTTTTCCCGTCTTATTTCTACTTATTTGATCTTTTATTCTGACTCTCTTTCTAGCTAATTGCCGTCACCTCCCTAGATGTTAAAGTGCCACTACCTACCTGTTTAGCTTATCTTCTATGCTTTTGTTTTATGTATTCTCAATGCTTCAATATTCACTATGGTCCATTTCTGCTGCAATCTGTCTTAATCTGCAGCATTGCTTTGCTTTGCCTCCTGTTAGCCACTGCTTCCATTTGTCCACGTACCTGTAGCTCCTCAAGTCACTCTTCTCCACATGCCATCTCATTTTTCTCATTCCTCAAAAAACAACTATTATTGTTATTATTTTTGGCCTTTTTTTCTTGATGTGCATGAGTCAAGTTTTGAGGTCTACATCGGTCTTAGTTCCACATGTTTAAATGTTAGATAGGTTATGTTAGGGTCAGGGATGTTGTCCATTGTGGGTAGAGCCAACTTGATTTGACTGATTCTTATTACCTCTGGTTTGTCACTGGTAATTAGGAAGACTACGAGCTATCCATTCTGAAGTCAGATCATAAGGTGAGCCGTTCAGCGTTAAAGCACATGTCATTGGGATTTGTTATAATCACATTATGGTTCTCTAATTTTCTTTATTGTTGCATAGCTTGGTGCATCCTTCTGACAAGATAAATAGTATATACAAGTTTCTATGTTCAGTGAATTTTTAAAGAAAAAATTTACTCCTTCCATTCAAACATTACGCAACATATTCTAACTTCCTGGATGTTTTCTCATAGACATGTTCAGCGGCTCTTGACCTCTAACATTTTCCACAGATCCAGCTGCTGGAAGAATACTACAGGAAGCAGAAGAAGCTTTTGGATGTACAAGTCACCGGTGGTCCAGCTGAAACCTGGCGTGGTCTTTTAGCTGCACTACATCTCCAGCATATGGACACCGCCACTGCCCAGAAGCTCACGGTCTAAGTTTCTGGCGGTGTTCTTCTGCCTCGCTGCGGAGTTCACTCGAACTCCTTTTTCAAGGAGCAACTGTTGCTTCTATTTTTTCTGTTGGTGGATGGAGAATCATCAGTGACTTTGTGATGCTGCGGCTAATGACAAATTGTTATTTGAGTGGTAATGACAGTGTATCAATGACACTCGCAAGGTGTTTGTGTCGCCTTTGTATACTTCTTGTACCTTTCAAGTGTCCCTGGGAATCTTGTGGGTCAACCTGCTAATGTCTGCCTCGTCAGGAAGAAGAGATAGAAGGAAGTATTTCTAAACGTTGTAATTTTTGTTACAACGTTTAGTTACGAGGAAAATAAAATTAGAAAAAGATGCTTTTCGTAAAAGTTTTCTGTTTCCATTTGTTGTGATTTAATTTCAGTAAAATTAAATTTGTATTCTTTTTAGATTCCATTTAATATATTCTTTTACGTTATAATCAACCTGATGTAACTGATTTAGTCTAAATTGAACACACGCGGATTAGTCATTACATTCGAAATTTCATCCAACCATAAACTCGGAATCGTAATGAATACCATTCATTCCACGGCAGAAGCGTCAAGAAGTACAAACCCAATTAGCGTGTGTTTGTTGCGACCCATAACGTGTATAAAACGCTCCCCCCTTCAGATCGGAACCATCTTTCATTTCTGGCCGTTATCTCTCTCTCTGCCTGTAGGGAAGGGATGATGTAACCTCCTCTTCTTGATGGCGATTATTTCCGCTCGGCTCTCCTATTTCGTCCCCTTCCTCCTCTCATCTCTTCCCACTTCGATCCCCTAGCCTACCACGTTGTCAAGAATCTCTCTCGCAGTTGCTTCGACGCCATCCGTCGAGATGGAGGAATGAACGCCCGTCAAGTGAATCCGCCGTTTCTTAATGACCGTGGAATTGTATGTTTGCTCGCTTCGAGTTCTTTTGCATGCAGGGAAGAATCTTGGTTCATTCTTGATGTCATCCCTTGATTCTTATTCTACTGGTGTCTCGAGAGGGAGGCAACAACCTCTCTGAGATGAATCGCCCGTTTCTTGAAGTTTACGGTGTTTCGTTCTAGTTCTTGCTCCAATTCTCGGTTTTCTTGGTTGGCCTCTTCGGATTTCCTATGATGACAACTCTCTCAGGATCTTGCAGTGTTGATGTCTTTGAAGCGAATTACCCGTTTCTTGAAGCGCTGATTTCGTTTCTAATTCTTGTTCCAATTTCTCGCGTGAGCGAAGGATCTGGCTTTTACCGGCTCATATTCTTGATATAAGCCCTTGATTATTTTTTTCTTTGTTTGTTTCACCCGGAGTTTGGTTTGGTTGTTTAGGGTTTGCTATATTTTTCACGAGAAATGACGGTTTGGATCTGTCATCTGATGCATTTCTCATCAAAATAACTAGAAGTAGAATAAAACTGCTTGTTTAAAATAGCAGACATGGATGGATGTTCATATATGATCCCCTTTTCTTATATGACTCACAAGGGTGAAATAATTAGAGAAGGAAATGCTGTTGATTAATTGTTGCATGTTTCATCCACCGGATCTTTAACTAGAATAGCTGAATCGTTATTAATTTCGCATATAGTTGCCTATATCGTTCAATCAAATGTTATTTGTTGTGACTTCCCATTTGTTCTAGTGATATAACTGATAATTTTTTCTAATTTTCTTCTAATAATGTTCTCTACAGTATGTAGGTTACAAAAGCTAGAATTAGACTTTTTCTAGTTTTCTTCTAATGATAGTAGTTTCTACAACGTTAATAGGTCTTTGACTTGGTTATTATTCTCATAGGCATTGTTGTCATACTATTATGTATTGATCTCAATTTTGGAATTCAAGCAATAAAAGCGGTTGGTGTTGATCTAGGACCTCAATAGGTTATTATAATGGGTTACTCATGCATCTACCATAGATGTGGATTATGATATATACAATATATAATATGTTGTTTTTGGTATTAAGTGCATGTTTTTTTTTTTTTTTTTCCATTTTTGCTGTTCTAACGGTAATAACTGCCTATTCTAGGAATGTTCCAATAAGATAGTCTTCTTCTTCAAACTTCTGAAGGCTTTTGGTTGTTTTGATATAGGCAGGCAGGAAGTGGGTAAAGAGTGGTCATAGTGCTGTGGAACACAATCGTTGGTGTTAGGACACGGTGCAGAAAGAGAATAAATACCATTGAATGCAGCCAATAAATGTTCAGAATTTATGAGAAATTTTATATCTTTGTAAGTGGTACATCCGTTGTCTAGGAACTGATCTTCTAGGCAGTTTTTAAAGTACTAACTCAGAAATAGGATTTTTTGGATGGGGACTAAGATTATTAAGCCTTAATTCATTGGTACTGGGGTTGAAAATGGTGAATGAGGAAAAAAAGAGGGGATGGGATTAAAAAAAAAAAGATTTAGTATTGTACGTTCTCCTAGCTGATAGATAGGTCAGGTTCCCTTTAAAGCCTGTCGCATCACTATTTCAGTTTTAAGGATTTAGAATCTGGTTTTGATGATCCAGAACCTTGGGAACTTTTGAGTTCTATCTAGGTGATATGTTGATTGATCAGATTACAGTCGCCTTCGAATTCAGATTTCTCGATCACAGCTGGAGTATCTATATTAGAATTTAGTAGGCAAATTCATAACCTGAAAGTAATCTAGAAAATTTTACTGCCAGCATTTTGAAATTAACTAATTCTTTGGGCTCACTTCATCAAGGACCAGGTCTAGTAAGGATTCATGCAGTTTGGTACAATGTCTGAAGTTTCCGTTCATCCATAAATCCTAAAATGTCAGTTTTTAGATTTTCAGTAGTTTATGTTTCAATAATGGTTTCATTTAATTTTTGCTGTTAGATTCCCCTGAGTATGATATATTTTAAAGCATCATTTAAAGGTTTAATTTTTGTGTTTCTAGTAAATTATGCTTTTCAGTTGAGAGACCAATCTACTGTGAGGCCATTATGCAGTAAAAATCTAGATTTGACCAAATCAAACTTGTGGGTTCACGATGTTGAAGCCGCATCAACATCATTCCCTGTACAAAGCCAAATTTCATTTTTTCATGGATTTACCTGTACAAAATTACCGAACAAAAAGTTTGACCCGGACAAATTGGATTTCCATCATTCCCAGTGATCCTTTAATTTGACAAGCAACTCGCAGTTATCGTTAGCCAATTTAACAAGGAACAAAAAAATGGCCTACGTTCCAAGCAAGGATAAACGTTTAGGTGGTTGCAATTGTGGATTGGTTCTACAACCATTGCTGTATATGCTCTTTCAGTCATCATATGTAAGCTAACGGTGGATTAACATATTAAAAGGGGAAAACTTTTGAGAAACTAGAAATGATCAAGTACAGAAAAATACATCTATCTACAATCAAACACAATAAATACTATTGATTTAACGGTGCAGGACTAATTTAATACACTAATCTAAGTAACCGTTGAGTTAGGGGGAGAGATCCCTATCGAAAGATAATAGGCCTTCTCAGCATCCGACATCCGTGATTGAAATATTGCCCACTCTTTTCTGCACCTTTCTCGGACCTGTGAAATTGTTAGAACATACTCAGCAAAGCATGTAATGGTAAAAATGACCCACATATAGTGGTCAGAATTCACTAACCCCTTCCCATGGTGCTTTGCCTTTCTCTGCCTGGCCCTGAAAAATAAAGGAACAGCCAGTCAAATAAAGCCTACAGGACAGAGTCACAAAACTTCAGAAGACATTCATTTGGTCACATCAAGATCTTCTTACCTGATTTCCGAGTGAAGGAACCACCTGATGAACAATCCATTGAGCATCTACAACTCCAATCTTCTCATGAGCCGGCTAAGTTGAGAAAGTAGGACAATGAAGATAATCAAACAAAATCACCAGTATCAGAAAAAATAATCAAACAAGATATAAAGAAATCACACTAGATGTAGAGCATGCAAAAGAACATTCATGCTTCCCCATTGACTTATAAAGAAATCACACTAGATGTAGAGCATGCAAAAGAACATTCATGCTTCCCCATTGACTAATTTTTGTGACAAGACGAAAGCTGCAGTGTACCTCAACACACTTTCTAAGAGCAAAGTCGAGGCCCCATCCATGAACCAAGTCATTCTGCATGTACAATGACACACAAGGAATAGTAAAGACAACAAACAGCACATGGCACGAAACAAAAAGGATCACTGACTCTTACCTGAATCATGTGCCAAACACAACGCCATGCATCTCTAGAAAATACGGTTGCCATTATCTCGACAAACCTGTAAATGGTTAGTATCCAGTGGTCAGGTTCTGAGTAAAAAGCACAAATGCAGGTCAAGTTAAAACTGCATACGCTGCGCATGGGGGCAAATGAGGGTCTGCACACCAGCCTGGTCTTTCCTCAGTTTCTCTATTAGGAAATAAAGCCACAACTTGTATAAACTCAAAGGTTGATGGAGATGAGATTCAAACCAACAACATCACAATTATCAGGTGGACATTTTTTGTCTAGGAATAAAGATTCAAAGGCTTACTTGTGGACTTCATGGTCACCTCTCCTTTTGGTCATTTGCCATGTTAGACCATTGTTTGGCTCTAAACCCGGCTGTGATATCTCTAGTCCATGCTTCTTTACCAATTTAATATACCTAAAAAGTGAAGAAAAATGACTCCAATTAAAGGAAACCTTTCAAGGACTTGTCAGTGAAGAGATCCTGCACTTACTCTTCGGCATCAAAATGCTCTAATCCAAGGTCTTCATCCCATATAAATATGTACTCGTATCGTGCCACTATATCAGGGTGCAAGAACCTTTTGGCATACCACCTTAAATGAAGTAATATAATTAGACACCATAGACAACAAATTTTTAACCATATAATATAAAAGTACACAAATAAAACAATAAACTTAGAGAAATAAACATTTTCTCACCATTTAGTTTGCTTCCTGGCACTCACATGAATAGCCCGTTTTGACCATTCAAATTCATCCCACTCGGTAGTTCGACCATCATAATGGAATAACAATATTGTGAAATTTTCTGAGAACTGCAACAAAGATTATCAAAATAATGCAACTGAAGTGAAAATTTGCAGATAACAATATAGGAAGTTTTTCTAACTAGTTAGCATTTTCCATTTATGAAAAGGATAATTGAAGACAACACTAGGCTCAAAACCATCCAAAAATCTAATTCATTAACTTCTTAACAGGACCAGGACCCATACAATTCCTTTATTATAAAAGAACAGAACAGAATTAAAAGAGAAAAAGACAACAAACTCTCCTACACATCTCTGGCATTTACTAAGAAATTCAATGGCTAAAGACCTTAAGTCTTATATTCATTCTTTGACTGCTAGTTATCATCTAGCATTTCTGGAAGCTTGGAATAATCAATAAATTGTTAATCTATTATTAATGATAATAATAGAGTAAAGCATCAGCATGACAGAATTCTTGGTATGACGAGATCATTGGCTTCCTTTTCAAACCCCATAATTTCCTGTTCAATAAAAAATAGGATTCACCTTATAAAGGATGCACACTTTGGGGCTTTGGCTTAGTGTTGTTCTCTACTTTTTTGGGGGCAAAATCAGACAAATGTAAAAAATTCTTCCGGCTCAGTGCTGAGCTTCCCTTCTTTGTTGCAAGGTGTTTCTGCTTCTTAATTGTGAACCCAGCTATTTAAAAAAATTCAAAATACTAAGCTCCGGAAACAAGCACAGGTCTGTAAATCATACGCTCATTTCCAAATTTAGTATTTTGCTTCAATCAAGTTTCTAAATGGTTAACCTACTTAATTGACTTTGGAAAATAAAACAACAGATGACATGCTTTGTACAATTCAACAAACTTGCTTTGGATTTTTTATGTTTATTAAATTTCCTTTAATAAAAGACGTTTCTTAATACCATGTTAATGTTTGTCATGAGCAGTCCCTCTATTCACCGCAACACAAAAAGAGGGCTGCATAAATTGATCCTTTCCATGGAAGCCTAATGCAATGTTTAAAAGAACACGTGTACCAATGTTCCAACAGCAAACTGGAACACAGTTTTCATCTGGTTCAATTGGTATTGGTTAAACAGTGCCACTCCCCATTGTGTCATACACCACCATCTACTCCTCTTAGTGATATGCCGCCTCCTCATCCACCACCACCTACTCCTCCGGCTACAGCATACCGACTCATATCAGTACTGTACCAGACTGGCCACTGACCATTATCAACACAGATTTTAAACATTGGCCACATGAATCGAATCATCATTGACTATGAGTCGATGGATTCCTTTTTTTTCTTTGTATTTATTTTGTTTGTTTTTCTATTTTTCCTATTTTTGACTATGGATTCCTTTTTGCATTCTGAATTTTATTTGCGTATTTCCATATCTGTCAATTCAGCCTGACAGATACTAATCTCTCAATGTATACTTATTTATGATACTAGATGACAACTGGTCTTCGATTCTTGATGTTCTGATAATTACAGCAATAGTGTAACCAGTACATGTACCATAAGATTGCTTATGACTTTCATTTTTGACTGATCAGTTGAAAGTGTACTGTTATTCTAGTTCTAGAGCCATTTTTGGGTTTATCACGACAATGTATACAGTTAAAGGATTAATGTTAGGCATTTGTTTTCTTACTAAACATCATCATTTTTGTGTCCCAAGCTTTAGTAATGCTTTTCTTTCGTACATTTTTTTTAAATTACACTTTTCCAATATAAATTGAGTGTGGTGATTACTTAAACCTCTGGAATTGTGAACCAGGTTTTGTTTCCAAATTTACATTCTTGATTGCACGCATCATGCAATAAAGATCAATCAGACTTGAAGATCTAATCTTTAAGTGTCATAAACACAAATCAATCAAGTAAAATTCCATTTAAAATATTTTTCCTCTAGAATCTATCAAAGAACCCAAAATGACAAAAGGTATAAAAAATCAACACAATTTTCAGGTTCTTTAACAACTCTGTTTTTGACCAAAAATGAATAGCTACTGACGTGGATCAAAATATCTTACTTATTACAGTAGGCGAGCTAAGCAATTTAATGCATTCCATGACCCAACAAACTAATAACCTAACACTATCCTCTGTGACATGAACTATGTGGCAGATCTACAAAGAATGTTCCTACCAAAACATAGAATGTTCCATGTTCCATGTACCCATGGTCAGTAAAGGAAAAGTACTTTATGTCAAGATGTTGCAGATCTACAAAGACTAGGAAGATGTGTCTTACTTATACATGGAGAACTATGAGAAATATCTCCCTGCCCATTACTCTTGGATAACTTCCATAAAGCTACATCCATGCAATTAAACGTAAGTCGCATGTTGACTCAAACAATTCACATGACCATCTCTTCTCAGAAAAGACTTAGAAAAGTTGAAGAATTTGCACAAATTCAATTATGAAGCCTATAGCGGTCATCTTTCTTTGCATCGAAGTTCACAGAATAATGTAAAGAAAAGGAAATCAGCTATCAATTTGAAATAAAAGAACCAAACAACTGAAAAGCCAAGTGAACTAAGGGCCCATCCCATTATAAATTCCTTAGTTCTGAAATAAGAATGGGTCATTAGTCCAGAAATATTTACCCATACTTGTTAATGTTGAGTTCTGAAAAGGATCAGAGCTTGAACCATCAAATATAGTAAAAAAATGTGGTATAGAACCTTATTCAATGGATGATTACTCACTTTTTTAACTGCCGCATCAATATTATTTTTCTGTTCATATCCGACTGTAAATGTCACAAGATATTTCTGCTGTACAATCAGATCCTGCACATTTCATTCAAACAATGAAACGACTTCATATGAAGAAAATTATCCAAGAGCTAGCATCAAAATAATCATTCTCTGACATGGTCAGACAGTAACATTAACAATTTGATAAATGGTGTTTCAAATAAAAAAAACCATATATGAATCATAAAAAGTAATAAATTGAAACCTTCTGATACCAAGTATTTCAAGCAGCAGATGCACAGAAATATAAGTCTATAACACAAAAAGAATGTCTACAGAGACATTTAGCTATCTAAGATGAATGGCAACACATGGCAGCATCAAGGAATCAGAGACCATGACTGTGTTGAACACTTTACACCATGTGTCAAGTCCATTTGTTTTACATCAAGATCAAGCATATAGATTCACAACAAGATGCATCTCATAAAAAAATCACGCTCAAATTTGAGTTTATCATTCTCAGAAATAATAATTAAGGGTGAAAATTTGATTATATCATCTGGCATAACTGATCAAAGGATCCAATTATAATTCCAAAGCAAAACAATTTACAAGGCTCCACAAGCTGAATAAATCATATCATGCTAAGCATATAACAGCGGGACTTCAGTTCATATAACAATCCAAAAAGAATGAATTATGATGTAAATCAAGAATACAGGTTACATAAGGAATAAATAATAACTTATAACAGCTTTGCAGAAATATCTTTTAATAGTCACATGTTTTAAGTTTCAAGAAGGATGCTCACAAATATTCCTATGAATATCCATTTTCATCCAAAACTCAACCACTTTAAATATTAAAACAAAAAAGAACATTCAGCAACAACAGCAGAGCAATTCAAGCCAATAATATCAAGATATGCTCGATAAGAATTTACAGACAACTACCCCACCTCATCTGGGTTTCCCCATAATCTGCGTAAATAAAAATCTGATTCAGGCACAACAATGCAAGGTGGTAGTCGTTCTGCACCTCTGGGATTTGTAGGAACATAAATCTGCAATATTAATGGAGGATGAAAATAATTACATATCCTCTGAACAAAATTTCAAATAAACATAGTTCATTGTTTCATACTAAGTCATTCCACTTGGAAAAGTTGATGTTCTATACTAAAATATTTGGTTCCACTTCATGTCAATACAGTGCAGATATATAGTTCATAAAACCTTAGGGAAAAAGTTAAGCAAAAATTAAATAATCAGAAACCTATTTAATAATACCAAATTCCTACTTCAATTATCTAGATTGTCCAAGGAGAAGAAAAAAGAAATCAATAAAAAAAGATGGAAAAAAAATCATAACTTGTTTTTTTTTTAAGATTACAAATACCAATTGAAAATTCAGTCATATTGATGAAAGTTTACCAATCAGATGTAACATCAAAAAAGTAATATTATTTTTCCAAATCAAATATGGAAATCTTTAAAAATTATTTTCCAAATCAAATATGGAAATCTATCTCCTTTGAAGAAAGAATGAATGAGTTTCTTTTTCCATGAATGAATAGTTTCCTTGTTCCACTATAAAAGTGAGTAATGAAGCTACTACCTTCCCCACACAAATGAGTTGAGGACTCAGAATGAGCGACAGAAGTTACTAGTTTTCTAAATTTCTGCCCCCTCTTTTCCCAAACATCCTACAACTTAAATTCCACTACTATATAATCTCTAAAGCCTCTAGAATCCCTGTTGTCCTAGAATTTTGTTCAACCATACATAATCCATCAAGCCCCAAATTAATGAAAATATAATGGAATTAAACCATTATCAAACGTTGTCTTTCTCCCTCCTCAAACCATTAAGTATGTGTTTAAGTTTGCATCACGTGTTCCTTCAATGTCTGATTTGAGATTTTCATGAATAGACCGTGTTCTATTGAATCCTCTTGCCCTTGTTGTCTTTTTTTCCTCTTTTCACCACCTATCTGCCCAAACTCATAAGCCTAGCACTTTTTAGGTTGCTGCTCTATGTCATACTTGTTGCATCTTTGGCCCCTTGAAGCTAAAAAGATGAGACCCACTCCAGCAGGGGGCAAGATTACTGCATCTTTTGCACTTTGACACCTGAAGTTGAAAGGGCGTGGCATACTACTATCGAACATTTATAGTTTATGACTGAGATGTATTACCACATTAAATTTACTGTTGCTTGGCATCTCATGTGTAATGAACATGAGCATTCACAACAATTGCCCTTGAGATGCCAAGAAACCTCCTATTAGAAGAATTTTTATTAAGTTGATATACAAATGACACACAAAATACATATATTTTTGCTTGTTGCTTCTTTTTACCATTGTTATTGCAACTATTTTCTTGGGTGTTAAAAAGACAGCTTGACATGGCAAGAGCTGCACATGGTAAGGGTGCAAGAGAAGAAACTCAATGTGTGAGTGTAAAAAGAATGCAACTCGATGTGCGAGTGTAATAAAGACCCATATAGCAAAGGAACAAGGAGAAATGAACATACAGGGAGTCATCGCTCAAGAGGAGAAAAAGGAAAGCAAAGGATGAGGACATTTGGGCAATGAAACCTTTCTTTTCAGCTTCGAAGGACTAGAAGAAACGACAAAAAAGAGAGGGGAGGAAGAGAATCACAAGCATCCATTTATGTGCTACCTTTCCTATTATTTTTTTAAATTCGGTGAACCTTATTAGTTGTTATGCACTTTTTCTCTTCTTCTATCACTCACACCACTAAACCTGACTGACTCACTTTTCTCTGATGCATTTAGAGGTCTCTGCTGGACAAGCTGATATCAATTTAAACAACTTTCTCACTTTCCATCCTCAATCACAGACACTTAAATGTATGTGTTCTTTATTCCCTTCTTTTCTATGATCCCACGTACCCACCTAAATATCATCCCAACAACACTTATTTTCTTGCATATGTTGTTCCCTAACTATTGATCCATAATGCATCTTTGACATTACAAATTTCCTTTTACCTAAGGGTCACATGATTTGTTAGACCAACCAAAACTTGTGTTTCTCTGGTTCAAGGAAGATAGAAATCCCCCCAAGAGAATTAGTAAGAAAAATTAAGAGTATATTAAACTTGTCTAAGAGATATCTTAGAAAAGATTACATAATATATTTTATAAGCTTCTAGGTCCTTCTAATAAGCCCATTTCTTATAATTATATTTCGCCTAAAACAGTAGCTTTTCCTGACCATCTAGCCCTTATTGCTCAGTGGCATTCTGATTGGCACTGGACAACTGAAGTAGTTGTGCAGCTAGTGTTAAGTCTTAACTGGAACTTTAACATGAAGTTCAAGATTAAAGAAGGGTAGAGACCCCTTCATAATTGTTCCTGGGAGTTACCATCCTTTGAAAGACCAGAAAGGAGTCACCCTTCTGATCTGTTTAAATAGATGAGCGCTCAATGCTGATAACTCCTGGCAAGGTGTGCTGGGACCATGAAGTTCACCAAATAGTCCACCAAGCCTTTCAGTGACAAAGTTGTTTCTTTAAATGTTAAGCTCCTACTGTTGTAATGTCATTGCTGCTACTATTAGGGTAAATCCTCCAGAAAAGAATATAGAGGAACAACAAAGGGCAGAGAGACTTGCCTTGTAATATACTACACAACACTCAATGCACCTCTCTACTTTAATATCCCACTGAAACTCTGTATTTCATCGATCTTCCATTTTTGTTCAATATTAAACTTGAGATATCTCTGACTTCTACTTGGAACTTCTTGTCTATCTAATTCTTTCGGTATTGTTAAAGTTCCACATGATACTTGTGGACATATTTTAAATTCTAAAAGTTTCTCTTTGATAAGTTTAGAGCTAATCCATATGACACATATACCAAAACAATATCATCAACAAGCATGTACCAAATAAAAAGGGTCCCGAATATTACTAGTAAATTCAATTTATTAGACAAATACACAGGCATTATTAAGAGAAAAGATAAGCGGGACTCGTTGTATTCCAAGTTTTATTTACAAATTACATAAGCGAGCAGCAGATCTTAACCCCTCAATTACCAAATCCTAAAAGATCCAAAAGCCATGACATCAGATAAAGCTGTGTCAACTAAACCTACAACCACAAAGCAATATCATTTCTTTCATTCACATGATTGGAAAATTCTACAGAACCACAAATAGTCTCAAAAATTCATATCAACTAAAGATCCTTCTGAATCCAACCTTCTCAAATTACAGTATCTTCTTGAACCAAACGAGAATTAAACAGAAAAACAACCCCATGCACCATTCTTTTTTTTTTTCATCATACCAAATAGCAATTCCTATAAGTATTTATAACTACAAGAATGAATAAATCAAAACAGTAAGTACAAAATATCATCAAAATTGTAAAACACAGATTGCATGGTACACCAAGTACAGAAGCAAAGCACCTTTGGAGTATCATCAGTGTTTGAGGTAGAATTATTTCTATTTCGATTAGCTGAATCCCAAGCGTGATTCAATAAAGTTTGGGTTGTTAGGCCTGAATTCCTGTCTTCAATGTATGATACAATGCTGGAAGGGAAGTGAAGCTGCAAAATTTACAGGTAAAAAATATCACCTCCTATGGAAGAATCAGATTACAATATCCATAAAGAAAATGATGAATGAATCAGTTCATTTTACCTTCGTTATGCTAACTGTAGGAAAGGAAATACCTATCAAATACCCTAACACAATTCCAATGACTGTTGAAATAATTATTCTCATACTCTCATTTGATTTTCTTGTAAGCATGCTGCAATCATGATGAAATTAAACAAGATGTTATGTCAATAATAAAGACAAACCTTTTTGGAAAAGATGCAAATCTCAAATGATTTTATAGTACCTGCGACCACCAAATCCAAGTTTTGCCATGTCTTCCAACTTTAGAATCACAAAGACCCAACAATACTTGTAACCAAAAGCAGCTTAACATTGTTCGGTAGATTCATAATTATCATTGGATAATGATAATGAATGATGTTGTTATCACAATTTAAATATGAACAACGGCAGCCTGAGCATCACGAAACAAAGTGTAAGAAAAAGATTTAGAATATTGCAAAGGAACCATCAGATAGGCTTAAATTATACTTGGTGGTTTATCAGAGAAGACATGGAAATTCAGCACCAAGCAAGCAGTAAAAACATCATGGACAAGGAAACAATGACATGTATTGCAATTAAAGTTAATTTTATCAGACATATTTTAGTTAAAATAGTAATAATTACAAATCTATGATCATATAAGTAAAAAAAATAGAACATCATCATCCCAAGTATTCTTCTGGAAGCACCAACTATTTGAGTTGAATATAAAGCTGATTCAGCAAAAATAAAATTCCACAATAACAGAGAGACATAGAGAGAAACAATTATCCTGCTAATTTTTCCCATTAAGCATTCAGATCATATCATATTGGTCACAACTAGAAAAGAAATTCACTAGAGATAAAATTCTGAACTGTTGACAGAAACCAAAATACTTTGGTCTAGCAAATTTCCAAGTGGTAGGCTGTTAAACAATCAAATAAAAAAATTGTCATATTTTATGTAAATCTTCAAACTCCTGAATTTACTTTGAAGCGTCTTTCTCAAACTATATAAATATGATGGTAAAATTACATAATAACAAACATGAAGGCCTGGAACCATCTTTTATAAGCCGATCCATATTAAAAACTTATCAGACACAAACTCATACTACTTTCACTGGACTAATATATTGTACATCAAGTTATTTATATTTTATAATAAATTATTCTCTAAAAGCTTAAAGCCATGGGTAGCTTATACCAACTTACTTCCAAAAGCCATTTCATGCCCATCTCTAATCTTAATTCATGTTGTGATATAGGACAGCCCTATTAGAACATCAGAATAATTACGTCATATCCTATTTGTTGCCCAATGTTTCTTTGTAAATAGTAAAGAATCTAACCATGATTTGCTGACAAATCAACAGGAGTACAAGGAAAAAAAGTAGGAAGGAGCCTGATGGAAGTGAAAGCTCCGTGACAAACTACATACAAGTCCCAGGCCTTACTCCCGTACCAGAAAGCATAATGATTGTACAAGTTGTCAAAGTTTGCTGGTCATCATCATTTGGCTATCATGAAACTTGGTCAGTCGTAGGATGCCAAATGATGTTGTCAGACTAAGCTACTTGTCAATGGATAAACCAGCATAATTTCAACTGGAGCTTGGTAAAAATTAATTCTCACAACCAAGAATAGGCCAAATTAAAAGACTCAGTAACTGCAGATAATTATGCGGTGACAGGTCTTAAAGAGCAGCAACAAGATAGATGATATTGGCTGATTTGCTAAGCCTGGGAGCGGGTACAATGCTTCTAGGGTTTTGAAAGGGTTATTTGGATGACCACTAGAGCCATAGATTAGTCGATCTTTAGCACCCGACTTGGACTCTCCGTTCTTTCAAGAAACGAAAGAATCTTTATCCGTGTAAGAAATCCGATTTGGCCGGCACGTTCAAGATTTCCCCTTAAGTACCTGGAAGAAGGGTAACTAAAGAACGGATCTCTCCACCATGATGGCCAACAAATCGCTGTCGATCGACAAACATTCGAACAGCTTGCACAGTACCATCAAGAAAGCACAGAGATGATTTTCTCTTACAAAACAAAACAACATGAACGAAATAGGCCCTCGATTTAACGAAAGAAAAGGAGGAATACAAAAGATAAAGACAAAGGGGCAAAGGAATTACCCAGATGGATCAAGAAGCGGCAGATCTGAAACCCTAGATCGATTCGAGGAGCAGGAAGCGTCCCTCGCTCGCTGCGCCTCAAACCCACCGCCTTCGATTCGATTGCAAGATGCGATCTCAAGGGGATGGAGAGGAGAGGAGAGAAGAAGAGGGTAAGGGATTTATTATCTCGCCGGGATTGGGCGAGCCAACTGTTGACTGACAATAAATGGAGGACGACCAAAGGGAACGACGAGCGACAGCAAGAAATAATATATAAAAATCAGACGGCAAATTCCATGAAACAGCCGGCGCGTGATCATATTTAAAGAGACTTCTCAATACAATTGAATACCCGACCCGAGTGTGTACCCGCCCCCTTATTGCAGAAGCAATATGACTGACACGTAAGCCCAACAGGGCCCGACGAATTCAGCAATAATAGTTCAGGTAACCAAATCGAGTGGTGGGAAACAGTATCGACTGTAATGGGCTAAGTTGGACCCGACGCGAATAAATCGTGTCAAACGCGAACCCGGTTCGGTCAAAATTGAGTCGATGATGACCCAATCGAACCACTCCTGAACGCACTTTGACGCGTCTACTCTCGATTAATTAGAAAAGAATTAAATTTCGATATTAACATATTCTCTTATTAACTCTTGTTCTCTTGATTCATTCTTATGTAAACTTGACTACCATCATTTCAAATCATGATCAACAATTAGGGTTGGATAATAATCTGAGTGGCAAGCAATTATTAGGAGATTTTTACTACTTGCCAACTTTGAGATTTTTTATCCAATTTTAATCATCAATCTTATCAAATTTAATCTCAAACAAAGCTTATAGATTTTGCAATTAACATGATAAGATCCATTGGTAAACATGTATTTCAAATTATCTGCATCATCGTCAAATCTCAATATAAATTAAAATGTATGTAGTGTGATAAGCTAACATTTGATTTGGACTCATCATCTCACATCTTTAGGGAAAATGTATCCCGATGAATATTGAATTTATACGTCTTTTGTATGTCTTTTGTTCTCCTACTTTTCAACTATAGGATTAACATTTTAGTCATATGTGATTTTATCCTTTCAGAAATCGTAAATTCCAGAAAACACCTTTAAAGACAAAGATAATCCAACGGATTTATAAATTTTTGATTCTTTTACTCCTCGATCAATTCCGTTTTAAACTTCTTTTTTATCTATGTTCTAAAGAAGCAGTAAAACATCTTCTAAACATTGTTGCACAATCGATACGTTGTGGAGATGCCAGGTCCTATGTTCCTTGTAAGAATGTCTTCTACACAGTACTATATAATGGAAGGAAGCCAGTTTAGAAAACACATATGGTGCATCGATGATTTGTAAGATTTGAATTAACTTTCCCTGTGAGGCAAGCTGGTGATTCTGCAGACTTGTATCATTGCAGCCAAGGCTTGTTTTATTTAACCAGCACAGCTGCAGTGGCATCTTAACTGTAGTTATTGAAGGTGTTGTCATCTGCTATAAGTACCAGCATCTGTATCAGGGAAATTACAGGGAATAAGATATTATAGTGGTCTTTCTTGATTGTGCATTCTGATTATTGACCAGTGCAATAGCATCTTTAGATCGCAGAACTTGTTGATCCCATGTTAAAGAAGTCATCAAAGTGATGGATCAGCTAATTCACAAAAAAGATCATCCATCAGTTGTTTTTAGTTGGCTTCCATGCAAATCAAATTTAAGCTCAAGTTGCTAGAGTCATGCATAAACAACTTAATGCTGCTTATGTTCTATGACCTCTTCTGGAGCTACCATGCATCAGTTCTTTAATTTGATTAAAGAATAAAATATAACCCTACTCCTAAAAGATTAGATACCAAACTGGTGCTAAATAAACATGTTCATGGTCATTTTTTCTTGTATATATGTGCTACTCCTTTTAACTGTAGATGGTATGGAATCATGCACTGGTTTGTTCTTTAGACATTTGTAATGGGAGAGAATTCTAAATAGCACTCTTGTAAAGTAGGTTCTTTCAACATGAAACTTTATATGCCTTGTAGCAAAAGCAGTTTAACAATTAATACTTAGCTAATCAGTGATTAAAAAAATCTAGTTGTACAAACAAATAAGGTTAAATGATAAAGCACTACAAATTTATGGGAGAAACCTTAGCTTTCAGATTCTGACACTATGATCTTCTTTCTATGGCAAAACAAGAACAATTCTTTAAATATCTTCTGATTAACTTCATAGCAGACAATGAACTAAATTAGTTGATAATGACATCCTTGTCCACCACAATATTTGTTTCACAGAACAGGAAAAAAAAAGTCTTTAGCTCAACCTGTACTTGAATTGAGTATAATAAACATACCGCATGTAGCTAAAAGTCAAGTGACAAAATCAGTAAATAAACACCAGAGCAATCACCCTGATTGAGTATAGAACACAATATCAAGCATAACAATCAGATGACCATTGTGGAATGCCAAGAATGCATTTATTTTGAACGACCAAATGTTTACAAATATTTGTTTATAATAATAATTATCTGAACAAGGTAAAGCTAATGACTAAGCTTTTTTCATGGACATCTTTATTAATTATATATGTTTTACAGTTGGAATCTGTTAAAAAGCATGATTAAGTAAATTTCATCCTTCAAACAAGGAAAACTATCATCAAGGATATATTCCATATTTTTGCTTGTTCCTAGTTAGTTGAAAATCATCTCAGTACTCATCATTCTGTCGGTACCTATAAGAGAGAGTCTGTCATGATACACATCTATATACCCATATGCATTTGATTCAGGAGGGCACTCTAGGGCAGCCTCGAAAACACGATGATGAATGCCAAGGGAGTCGACAGTGTAACCACCTTTATGATCATGACCTGCAAAGCAAGCCTTCACACATTTATAGCTGTGTATCAAATTCAGTACCTCTTCATAGTCCCACAGGAGTGCCTTGGCTGATGCAGCTTTAGGATGCAAAGGAAGGTGGCAACATATAACAACCTTCTGTTCATTCTTGGTGGAATCTTTAAGGACATCATCAAGCCAAAGCAGCTGTTCCTTCCCAATAGCACCATTGAACATCAAGAATCTTTTCTCAAGGCCTACCATGCCATTTGGGCTGTTTTTATCAGAATTAGGGTTCTTTGCCTCCAAAATCTGCATAGCTGCCAATGCATTCGGGTGACCCAATGGCCAACCAATTGTGCTAATCTCATAGGCATCCAAAACAATAAACCTATACCCAGGACATGGGGAGAAGTCATAATATGCATGGTCGTGAACAGAGGGCATATTTAACAATGAGATTAATTTGCTGCGTGGAAGATTGTAAAGGCAGTGATTGCCTATCATATGATAGGTGGGACCATTAAATCTGTCAAATTCTTTCACGACTTTCTGCACAGTGATTAGTGACTTGTCCTTGGGACAGAACCCATCAACAATATCCCCAAAGTTCATCAAGAATTGGAGCTTCTTGTGATCATTCCACTTACTTATGGCTCTTTGTAACACTTGCATGCTGTGACGATAGTATCGAGGGACACCAGAAAATGAGTGACCATCAGGGATATCAGCATACTGGACATCTGATATAACCCCAAAGGAGAATAGAGGCTGTAATCCAGCTAAAGTAGCCATTTGTGCAGCCGGTTGTAGCAAATCACGGGCAGACCCTATAGGATCTCTGCAACAGGTATTGTTCAGAGAAAATTAAACATGTAACAGCATCTGAATGCACAATAATTATATTTATAAACTTCTAAGTAGCAATATGAAACAAGTACAACTACACCGTGAAAAGGTCTAGGTTCTTAACAAAATTAAAATATAACTCACAAGGTCAGAAGGTCTTACCATTTCAGTAGGAGATTAGAGGAAAAACTAAGGTCATACAAGCGATACTTCATAGTTGTAATGTGCTATGCATGTCAGCATGCAAACAAGCTGTAGCAAAAGATTAACATTAAGACTAGTCGAACCCATGTTTATGATTATTTCTTAAGGGTCATTTCCATCTTATAAGTCACTATCACACATGCAAAATGACACAAGGAAAATCATGATCAGGTCAGCCATTTTTACTAAAGAGTATATGTATTGTTTCTTACATCTTCCTCACCTTCTTTTTTCTTTTGAGGAACTTTCACGATCAATTATAAACTGCATAAATAAAAGATACCGAGTATGCATTCTACAGAAACATGAAAGAGAAGATTAGGTAAAGCGAATGAATGATAACACAGGCATCAAACATAGAATTGAATGCATGCAAATAAGGAAATATAAGAAAAACAAATGATTCCTAAAAGCAATGGGATGACTTCAATCCTGGTGGTAAAGATAAACTAAAGTGTGTAGTCGGAGAAGACAAACAGACAATGCAAATGTAATAAATATAAGATGCTTACGACACTAATGCGATTGCTATCATGATACGTAATGTTTCTAAACGCAGAGGAGCTTGATCAGCTAAGATCTCTATTACATCGATGAAAGATGATTTTAAGATGTAAGCAACATGCGTGTGGACCACCCAAAGCAAATTTAATCTTCCATCTCCCACCGAAACAGTAAATCCATTATAAAGTGCAGAGAACAGGAAGACCATATGTCCACTTTTGCTCATTTTTCAAGAACAGAAAAGATAGTCTAATAATTCAACTTTTTTTGTCTGTGCAGTAATCAAATAAATAGACAGGAATGAATTTTGAGAGGTCCTCATGTTAATTTTTCATCACAGTAAAAAATTGCATCTGAATTAAGAATAAAAACTGCTCTGAATGAACTGATTGACAAAGCTGACAAATTGAAGTGACTATGGAGCCCATGGCAAACTCAAAACTAGGAATGATCCGTAATAATGCTGGATTCTGGGACATGAAAGCAGCAAATTTATTGGAAAAAAAGAAACCAGAACTTAGAACCAAACCCCTGGCATTGGGCACCAACAGACTTCTAACAAAAAACTAAATCCAGGGCTGATTAAAATTTCCCTCAATTAATTTTCCCCTTATTTTGCTTTCAGATTTTCTCGACCGAGTGTTATGGCGGCAATAGCATCTGGTACCAAAATTGATAAACATGAATGACCTCCCTTGACAGAAGCAACATCTATCCATCACAAGTCTCTTAATTCTTGCCTCAAAAGGATAATGTGACAACATTTAATCTAGGGCATAAAGAAAATTTGGCAGAGTTCACATAATGAGAACTCACCTTTCACTTGTTATAACGATTTCTACCTTGAAAAGAATAATCCCTTGACAAAGAAAACAATTACCTGATCTATCAACATGCACAAATGAAATAAATTTGTCTGAATATTAAGTTCCAGATGTGAAAATAATCTTCCAGCTAAAATTGCTCCTTTCTTTCGTAAATTGGGGGAGAATAACAATACATTTTAACCATGTTCCACCTAGCGCGAGAAATGGTTAAATCAACGATCATTCCTTACGGGTCTCTTTTTGCAACAAAAGGAAGGAAAACATCAACCAATCGCACAATTATCGCTTTCTTGGACGCAAACAGGACAAAGACATAAGGAAAAAGAATTAAACCTTTGGCAAGTAATTGGGCCAGGGATCGATCTTGTTCCAGATCACGCCGATGAATGAGGAAAGCAAGAAAGCTGGCGAGGGACGGAACGGTGGATGTTTTCGGGAGCGAAGCTGGGAATTTTATGCTCGTTCGCTTCGTAAGCCAAGAAGAGATCTCCCAAATCTGTGGACCGGATTCCACGGCATTTGAACCCGTGAACCCGTGAGGCGTTCGCTATCGACCGAAGGCATTCCGGTCTACCGGTTCGGCTCAATTCTTCAATGGTCTTCTAAACCGTAGATAACTTCAATGGTCTTCTCATGAGCTCTAATTAATTATTATTGATGCGTACGAATCCAAAAGAAATCTAAACTGGCAGAACGAAATTGAGATTTTATGATCATCTTTAAGAAACAATTTATAACATAAACCACAATTTATATGTTGCTTTAGAGACATAAAGTTGGTGGTGCAATAACATGTTTATCCTTCCCATAAACCATTGCATCATACGTTGACTCGGTTGACTATCCTGGTGTTGTCGTTCTTTCTCTGATCATGTATCTGCAAAGAAATGGTATATCCTAGTGTTTTGTATGATCAAGCGCACTGCCGCGGCTGTTGTCACAATGGACATAAGCGAGAAGAAGAAGATGTTGGCCCAGTGCCATGCCTTCTCCTCTCTCCCGGCCGTCTTCCCTCTGACCTGATGACGAGGATAGCCTCAACTTCAAGAATCTCTTGGGGAAGCGAGAGCAAGAATAATGGAGGAGGAATCAGGAGCTGCCTTACCTTGATGAAAACCATGCTGGGGAACACGAAGGTCAGCGGGAAGAGCGTGAAAGATCCGAACAGGTTCACGAAGTCTCCCATGAAGGGGAACAAGGCGGTGACGAAGGTGTTCAGCCCGAAGACCAGCGCACGTAGCGCGAACCGACGACGAAGGTTGGCTTTGGAGAACATCCCTTCGTCGAGCTTCTGGAACTTGGTGTCAAGCGCTTCATGAATTGGTGCACAGAACATCTGATTGCATGGAGATAAAGCACAAAGTTTGGCATGGGATCGAACTATGATTCGGATAATGGATTGGTAGAACAGAACTCACATGCTGGGAGACGACACTCTGCAAGAAGGCAGTGGAATTGATCAGCACATTTCCCCATCTTGGTCCGCTCAACTGATACGGAAGGTACTCCGAAACAGAGGAGCCATAAGCCCAGTATCCGGCGATGCTGATGCCATAGTAGACTGCAAGGCCAACTGTGTATTGCATCATCAGAGCCTTTCTCATGTTAGCCACGACCGGCTTGCGCAGAGTCGACTGTAGCACAGTGATGATCTAATGAGCATAGCCAAGCAGTGATTCTAGCAAACCCAGTCGGTCTTCTTTCTCACCTGGATCTCCGGTAGCAGGCCAGAGGTGTTGCAGACGAGAATAGCGGCAATGGCGCCAAAGGCATTGAAGACCTTCTCTACTTCACTTCCATGGATGTTGTAATCCTTGGTTTTGTTCGCTTTCCCTTCATTTAGTTGTGCTTCTCAACGTAAGATGCATGCTGTCAGATAAACACAGTGGAAGGTGGAGGGGAAGAGTACCATCTTTGACGAGGATTGCCACAAGAACGACATCGTAAGTTACGGTGAGCACTGCGGAGGTTGCCAGCCAATTCCTCATGGCTGACATCGTTGGGACAAAGTACGCAAAGATGAAGTAGACAACACCAGTTGCCAAGATGAAAACTTGGAGCCTCAGAGGTGAGTTGCTGAACTCCAAGTTGATCTCCTGTGCAGAAGGTTGAGTGGAGAGCGAGTGAATACTTGATCACAGTGGAAGCTGAAGACATGATCACATATCTGCATATCGGACATCTGACAGTCTCCATTTCCTTTGAACAAGCTTGAGCAAAGAAACTCAAGTTGCATCTGCTCAAACATGCCTACTTGAGTTGCCATGATCCCTTAGAACTATTACTCTAGAAAATAACAGTGTAACTTTTGTCTCTTCCAAACATCTTCTTTTAGTCTGTTGCATTAAGCTAATCATATTTGAAGTTCAACTATGAAAGACCTTTAACTATGTATTCTCCCTTCCTTTAGCTGTGTCTATCTTTACATGTATAATAAATAAAGACAGATTTTGGATCAAGACAGACTCTTACAATAAGTTAAAGTGCCTCTCTAAAGGTTTCCCATTTGAGGAGACAGACAAATTCAAGGAACATGCTCATGATTCTGATATGGATATCAGCTGAAGTGAGATACCTTCAAAGCCCTTCCTCCCAGAAGAATGAAACCCATGTTACCAAGAAGCAAGGTCATGAACTGCAGGAACCATGTGAGGTAATACATTCTCCTACCTGCAAATTAGAGACAAGTTTGTCAGCAATTTTCAGTGCAACACCTCTCTAGTTTTGGTCTCTCTTTTGTCACAAAATCATGTGCCAGATTTTCTAAGATTTGATCTTAATATATTAGATACGTCCACCATTAAAATTGTGTCCTGGTCACTCAGGTAAACAAGGAAATTGCCTTAAAATTGGAAGAGGTTATGAGCAAAGCAAGTAGTGCTCATATTATATTGGTATGAGGAACTCAAAGACTATCCCAAGCCCGGAAGAAGCCATGGAAGATGGAAGATGGAAGCGTCAGATAGCCACAAGCTTCCAAGGTAATGGTCGACGTAGCATCACATGGCTTACTAAATCCAAAGGGAAATAATTGCTTTGGCCCCATGCAATGATATGTTTGACTACAGTGGTTTTAGATCTTGTGGACAAGCGAAAGAAACGAATCATCAAACCGCACCAAAGAGAAAAAGTAAGAATCCCAGTGATTCATAGGCACCGATTGGTGGCGTTCAGTGAACTGCGCTCTGCATGATCCACCATTGAAGTCCAACCGGAGGGTAAAGTTCCAATCTTTCTGCCGTAAGAGGGTCCATGTTCAAGCTCATCCTCTTTTGGTGAAGAAGAAGAAGAAGAAGAAGAAGAAGAAGAAGAAGAAGAAGACAGGCAGCTAAATTTTATGAACATGAATCCAAGACTAATATGTACAGTATCGGCTGCAATGACGTACTTTTGCTGGTTGATCATTTGAGAACGCAATCGGAGTGACACTTATGGAAAGGTTCCCGTGAAGAGATAAGCTTTTTTTTCTTATCACCTTTAGTTCAACCTCAAAAGATGGAAGGCCACTTACTCCGAGGTTCCATGTTATTGGCCCTAATATAGATGATAAGATGATACCACTACTCTTTCCCTGTGCCTTTTAGTCAAAATCCTCCCATTTCCACAGGCGTGGGAGTCATCCATCGGTGCATGTCCCACCAGTTAAAGAGTGAAGAAGAATCATGCAGTCTTCTTCGTCTCTTCTTCTGCAGATTCTATGAGAGAGTGAGAGAGGGAAGTACCGAAGACGAAGCCCATGAGGTCCCTGTATCTGATGAAGCGGTGGCCGTCGATAACATGGAGTCCAGACAAGAGCCAGTTTGCGTAGTAGGCAAAGGCTCCTATAACAGCAAGGCAGGTGAGACCCCATGCCCATCCCAAAGGCACCAGCATCAGGTTAGAGAAGCTCAAAACATAGGCACAGTTGAATCCAGTCACTATCATCAGCCCTACTTGTTGCCATGAATCTGCAGCCGGCATCAACAATCCATGACTAGAAAATAAATAACATAACCTACAAGAAAAAGCCAAGAATTCCAAAACTACAGCAACCAATGAGCATAGAAAACTTGCAGTGCAGCTGCTGCACCTTTCTAATTGCCCCAAGCCAGTGAAAGACATCTAGAAGTACTGTTGACAATGAATAAACGTGAAACTTATTCCATGAAGACAAAGTCAAACAGCCGGTCTTGCAAGGAATCTCATGAGGAAAAGAAAGACTCATTTGTCGAGGAATCTATGGTTTACTGTAGTTATGAAGCATGTCTTGCAGAGAAGGGGATCACAAAGAGAGAAGTGGTGTAGGAAGCCAAAAACGAAAGGAAAGGAAGGAAACATGCATGGGGTGTGTGTGTGTGTGTATCGATCGAAAGTTGATGACAGACCTTTATCAACAGCATGAGCTGAGGTAATCACATATTCTTGCTGCTTCTGGCTCTCCGCAGGTGCTTGGCCTGACTCCAGGCTGAGTTCTTCCACTCCATTCCCCACCACAAACTCTGTTGGACCTGCTTGATCCATCTCTCTCTCTCTCTCTCTCTCTCTCTCTCTCTCTCTCTCTTACATACAGGTAGGGAACAGTAGTAACAGTATACCTTGGAGAGAAGATGGAGAAGAGCTTTCTTGCACTGGCGGATTATAAATAGACAGATTTAAGCGGTGTTCTCGGCCGTCCAACCTTCGTCTCTCGCGTTCCATACTTTGAATCACAGCTGTGGAGACTGTACAGCCGCTTGTTGATTGGTCCACACGTGTGGGGATAGCATGGGCCTGACGAGCCACTCAATCCTTGCGTGGCATCTTGTATCAGTCTTTCACGTTCGGCAGATAAGAATACATAAATAGCTTGAGGTCTTTACTTGCACTATTGTAACTTTCTTCTTCTTATACATCCAACTTTCTATTTCTTTTCCTGTGACACTCTCACTCCTCAGCATCAGAAAACGTCGAGATTAGTGAAAGGTCCGATGCGCCGACGCTCCTTCTTTGAATCCACTACAGATATAACTTTGACGGAGATCAGCTTTCTCAATGTAGATTTCTTCTTGGCCTTGAATGATGTGATACAAATGCAAAAGGAGACTCACTGTTGCAATCACTGCCCTTGCTGAATGGGCTTATCTATCTCTTCGTCAATGGATGGAAATCCACGGAGCCAAGAATGGAAAATTCTCGGTCGTATCTGTCATCTTCTCTCACTAATTTCGATGTCAGATTTCGATCTGCCGACGAATGCGACTCTTTAGATATGTTTTCCTTGCCAAACAAATGCTTCAGTGGGATCTACCTGAAATATTTTTCGTGTCTTCTTGTAAAGCATGAAGTTTTTCTTGCATATATGTAGTTAATGAACTTAAACATCCTAACAACATGAACAAGGAGCTAAAACATGCAGATTATACTGTTCTAAGACTGACTGGAAACAGGAGAATGAAGCCCGAGAGGAGATTTACTAGGCTCAACAGCTGTAGCTTCTGTAGTGTTCCTTCCAAAAGGATTCCAAAGTTGGTGCAGGTCGGCTCAACCGATCATGGCAGGGAGGGAGTAAAGTTAGAGATTGTTAGGCTATTAGGCCTGTTGGCATTCAGCCAGTTCATGGCATCCTTTTGGGATGAGAATACAAAAGCTACATCCAGCTTCAAGCTTCAATTGTGAGGATTCAAGTTGCACTGAAGCAAGTCAATTTCATGGTTTTCTAATCCATAAATCTTTTTGAGTTTTATAAGAATATATATACATGGAACTTTAATTTAGTTTAGGAGACAATATATGTAATTTTTGTAGTTTTTCATATTGTCTTAAAACATCTATAATTGACTGTCTTAAATCACATACATACATATCCATCGAGAGCTTATATACGGAATATCTTATTTGATTTGGAATTTTTGTATATTATTTGCCTTAAGGAATTTATTGATTTGATGTGAAGTATTTATTATTTGTTAGTCCTCCTAAAGTCAATTAACATTATAAAAGATATTCCAATTCATACGCAAATAAGGTTGCAAATCTCACATCCGACCCGATTCGGGCCAAGATTGGGTTCCCCGAGTCGACTCGTGACTCAAAATGCGCTCCCGTCGTGGCCAAGTTTCGGTTCGCCGAGTCGACTCGTGATTCAACTTCGAATCCCGACTCCCATCAAAAACCCTCTCCTCTTCTCGGCTCTTCCCTATCTCCCTCTCTCTCTCTCTCTCTCTCTCTCTCTCTCCTCCCTCTTCAATGGCGTCACTCCTTCGCGATCTCCTCCTCAAGAAACCGCCTCCTCGTCGTGCTCTCCGCTTCCTCGTCTCTTTTGACGAGCTCCCTACTCCCGATCCCTATCTCTCTCCTCTCCCGCACCAAAACCCTCCCCAAAGATCGCCTCTCCTCCCTCCTCTCCCCGATGCCGCCGCCGGAGGAGGGCCGCCGCCCTCGCTCCGCCACACCCTTCAGGCGTACCCTGCTTTCCCCCACTGTTTCCTTGCCGCCCCGATCAATGTCCCCTCGCCAGATGGACCGGCCGATCTCGACGGTGACGGCAGCGGCGGCACGACGACCGTGTGGGCAGATAGCGTGAAGAAGAAGAGGAAGAGGAAGATGAACAAGCACAAGCAAAGGAAGTTGAGGAAGCGCCTCCGTTACAAGGCAAAATAGATCTGGTTAGAGATTATCAGATTAAAGTTTCAAGTTTTCCTCGCTTTTGCGTCTATCTTGACTTGGATGTGGTTGATTGATTGCGCCCTTTCGAAAACATAAGATGGGTAGGAGAAGTATTACTCCCATTTATTGGTTCAGGATACAGTATGTTGCGGTACTTAGTCAATGCAATCTTTCCTCAGTAAACTCTTTCACCTGAAGGAAGAAATCGCAACTCATTCTAAAACGATGTGTAACAACTTCTAATTCCATATTTATGACCATGTCTTTTTGCTGCATCCATGTGATACCTTATTATATCCGTCAACAGTATCTATCTACTGATAACTGGATGTAATTTTCTCTTGCTTATTTGTGATGTGGATGCTGTAGCATTACCTGCACACAGACAATGGCTCAAATTGTGGCTTTGAGCAAATGTTCTGCGGAGTGCCTTTCGGTCAACAAGAATCTATAACTTGACATGATATGTAATGTTTGGCTACCCTGTTTGCCTGATTCTCCACATTTGTGGACAGGGAAATAGAGCTCATGATTCCTGTATGCACTGCTAGGGGCTTTTCTGTTAAAAGGTTTGTTTTGTGTCATGGTTTGGTAGCTCTTATAGCAAACCATGGATGAATTGTGAGGTTATAGAACTATAAGTTGTAGATGAGAATGGTCTATGTTTCTGTGCCAAGGATAAAGCCACAGAAATGACTTATGTTTAATGAATTGTTTTTCTTATGCTCTATTTCACTTGATTTTGTTGGCTCTAGGATTTGGCCCTTGTCTATTTCATTTGTTATTTTTATACTGAAACTCGAATTAAACTTTAGGTTTTTTTTAATTGATAAATTTTTGTAGTGCTTGTTCCGAGACCTGTAAGGCTAATCCTGTTGTAGAAAGAATTCCTTGTCAACTGCAGTTTAAGCTATTCAATATGAAAAGCAGCCATTAGCAGCAATAACAACTGATCCGTAAATCAATTGTACCTCTACCTCCCATCATTTCACAATATACAACGGATCATTCGGTATTAGAAGTTTTGATCAGCCAAAAATGCTTTGACCATCCAAGCAGAGGACATATATAAATCCTTGGTATATATATAAGTCTAAGAGATATCTTAGAAAAGATTGCTCTCATTTGGAACCATACCTAAAATTTATATTTTGTGAGAACGATAATAGGACACCTGAAAAGGATAGAATCTTAACGAATATATCAAGGTTGTAATCTGCTTCAATTGAGCCTTGACCTAGATTATGAGTCAACATAAAGTGAGAGCAATCTGATGTGGTTAGTTATAATGAACCTGTGAAGGAAGATTTTGTCAAATGATTACGGAATATTGTAGATGTTAACTTTTGCCAGAAATAACTGTTAAGTTGGAGATGAAGAAAGGCTTTCATTAGCTAGGTTGCTTGATTGACATGAATGGTGGTAATTGCACTTCATTTCTTGGTGCAATTTTTATATTAAATTCTCATAAGAGGTTCTGTTTGATGTTATATACCTAAGTAGATAGAATATTGGGACCTTGTCATTTTTGCAAGCCCCCACAGGATAGTCATTGACCTCTGTGATGGGTCAATATGAAGGCAACTTAATGCAGGTAATGGGCAAAACAAATCAAGAAAGCCAAGACCATGGTTTTGAGTTGGTTGTTCTAGGCAAAAGACTATATTGATTAGTATCCAGCATTCGAGAAACTTTAGCTGAAGATGCAGTTTTCTCATTTTCTGATCTAATACAGCATAGATTATGAGTTGTCATGTTTCACGTTCAATCCTGTTTATCAGTTAATAAACTAATGATCGAGTAAACAACAAGAGACTTGAGTGAATTGTTTTTTTACCAGGTCTCATTAGGACCATTTATTTGCAAAAGAGAACCTGATGTCTTTTTAGGGAGGGGTGGAGCAAATGGTTGATGAACTGAGTCTTTACCGCATCAAATAGAACAAAAAATTTGGCTGTTTCCTTGTTTTCCTTATCTTTTCTCGTTCTTCTTTGTTCTTTCTTCTATTGTTCTACTGGTTTTCTTCTTCTATGGCTGCTTATACTATGAAGCAATTTGATCTTCTTCTTGTTTAATCATAATAGCCCTTATCAACATTGTGTTTAACTTAATGGAAGTACCGTTTTGTCCATTTTGTCTTAAGAACCATCATGTTTCTGTCATTTTACTGGTTCAACGGATATATACCTGCACCTTCTGACTCTTGATGCACACTCATCTATCTAGATTTTATACCAGAAACCAGAATACTTGCCCATCTTCGCTTGTCCGTATAGCTTATATGACAATCTTAGAGAGAAAAGTTCTGCAGTTTTAAGTTGTTTGCCACTTTGCCTAGATACAAAACTTATGGCTGCCTCATACACTTTCCTGCTTTAGGGAATTTGAGCTCTGCATCGGTCGTCACATTGTTGACATTAAGGACTGAAGAACTTGTGTCCAGCATGGATGTTTTGATGAAAGTTTGTTGATACTTCCAGATACCATTATGATTCTAGGGTAGATTGGCAAGCCTGGGACTGCCAATCTTGAAAATTTTATAAATTACGAGAGAACCGTTATATGAAAGCTTTGCAAACTTATTGATGGTGTGTTGAGGTTGCCTGCAGCCAAAGCATCTGAATTCGGAAAACGGGTGTATTCCATCTCTTATCTTTTCGGGTTTTTTATTTCTTGGCTACGACTTGCTCAGTTTCCTTCTTATATCAGTTGATTGGTTGATCAGTTTAAACAGCTCCTTTTATGCACATAATTTTCTTGCTAAACAGAGCATGTGGGTTGATTTATGTGATCAAGGTTTCCTCTTTACTTGATCATCATCTCCTCACCTCATCTTCCTTCTGTTGGAATGGCAATAAAGAAATGTTCTTTCTTCTTTGTTCTGTTTTTTGAATCATGGGGTTGATTTATGTGATCAAGGTTTCCTCTTTGCTTGATCATCATCTCCTCATAATCTTGTTCTTCGGTCTGTTGGAATGGCAATCAAGAAATGTTCTTTCTTCTTTGTTCTGTTTTCTGAATCATGGTCAGTCCCTTGTGGTAAGAAATCCTCAAAAGTCCAACAGTGTGTCTTTGCTTGTTAGCTCAGTTGACGCATGCACAATTACACAGCGCTGGTTGGTTGTTCATAGGGAAGATAACATTACCAACTCGTCCTTGTTGATAGGAAAAATAAAGTGCTGTCTACTCGTCCCGTCACCTAGTCCAAGGCATGGGCAATTAGGCCCACTCGTAAGAGAACGCTTGTACGCATTAAAACCAATCAGCATGGCTCAACATCCCTAGCTCTTCCTTATGGACGAAAGGCACGGGGGATCATCCCCTGCCTATCCAAGATAGGTCAAGAGTCATATCATCATAGTCATCCTCCGAAGGACGTGCTCATCAGTTACGACTATCGATAATCCCCGAGTCAAGTAGGAGATATCCTAACTCATCGTTGGTCTCACGTCATCAATCGCTTAGGTATAAAACCCAAGCTCCTAAACCAAACAAGGGCAAGCGGGCTCTATCCGAACTCTTTTGAGCTACTAAACTCTTTGCACCTACTCTACTGACTTGAGTGTCGGAAGGGTCGGGTCGAGATATCTCTTGACGCTAATCGCTTATGTAGGACCCAGGCATGCCTAAAGAGCACCTCAGAGTGATTCTAAACGCTTCTAGAAGGTCAAGACACACCTCGGGACAACCCCGAGCTTCCTCTAACAGATAAGTCGCTCCCTGAGACGATCGATGGATCAATCGTCGAGACCTTGCAACATCTCGGGAGTCCACTTGCCACCTCGATTGCCCACTCGAGCCGTCTCTCTCACCCCGATATGAGATCTTACAATGGATCCGTGACTTCGGGATCAAACCGGAGGATGTTTCGTCATCCCTATTATTTTGTTTGCTTGCAATTATTGTGTTATCTGTAAATGAAATCTCAATTACAACTCTCCTACTTGCATTATCACTCTACTTTTCCTGTGCAAGTGGCTTTTGCATTGCCACATCTGATTACAACTTTTCTTATGATGATATTAACATGTAGATAATATGGTCTGTGAGATAATTAGTATTATGATATGAGGAGAATTAGAGAAATTTAAGTAAAGAGGAAGCTTCTCGTTGCAAGCTTCCTCTCCGTCTATAACAACCAAAGCTTCACTCTATGGATTCCCAGTACTCAAGTGGGCACGATGGAGAGCGTCTTCTCGCCGGTGCTCGCTTCTGCGTTCGCACGAGCCATCCCGTTCGGCGACAAGGACTTGGCGTCGGAGGAGAGCCTGTGGGACTCGTACGAGCGGTGGCGGAGCCACCACAGGGTGTCGCGGCACCCCGACGAGGCGCGGAAGCAGTTCGACGAGTTCAGGGAGAACGAGGAGTTCATCCACGCCTTCAATAATAAGGAGACTCCCTACAAGCTCGGGCTCAACGGGTTCGCCGACATGGCGAACGAGGACTTCCGAAGCTGGTCCACTGGCTCCGACGTGCACCGTCTCCGGGGACGAAGACGACACCGCTCGGGTGAAGAACTCGTGGGGAGAGCGAGGCTACATCAGGATGCGGTGTGGCATCGCCACGGAAGCTTCTTATCCCATCAAAACATCAGCCAATCTTTCAAGGATGAACTTTGAAGGCAAATATCATGTAATTCATACGCTTGGAAGATATTGACAATAGATCAATCAATCATATGCACACTCCAGTGGAACAAATCGAAGTTTCTATTTCCCTTCTTTTGATGCATGCATGATTCTTCAGGTTTCAATGGTCTCAACCATCTCCTTAAATCCATTCACCCAAGTAAGAAGAAGAATCTTTAATGAGGTTGCTTACACAAGTCACCTAATGATTAATGGAGCAAAACAAATGATAAGAAAAAATACAGTGCAGAAGTAGCAACATATTGGAAATACATATTCATAGGTTTAAGTATCTTTAGCACATACTAGCATTGACCTAAACTAGCAATCTAATCACTGCTATACGAGTTCCAGATAATATCAACATGCAATGGATGATTATGCATCAAGAGAAGGGTGTGGGGGGGGTGGGGTACCAATATGCATATGTTGAACTGGCAATGCTCTCTCCTGCTCTATGCTATTAATAGATTGGAGACAGAATGGAGAAGTTGAAGTTACTAACATATCATTGATAGATTGGAATTAAATGCAACCCAATACATGAGTGTCAGTTATTGCACAGAAATAATCAACATAATCAAACAAGCTTCTAAGCAGCAGCTATGTTAGGCATGTTCTTCATGGCTGCCAGCTGATTGTTCAAAACAGGCATCTATGTCTACATCTGCATCGACATCAGTCTCATCTGATTGATTAGATAACTTAGAAATCAATGTCGAATTGATTGGATTAATGATAGAACGATTAGTGTTGACTAACCAAGGCAAAAAAAGAAAATGCAGCTAGGCTCCTACCCTATCTTGATCAACAAGCGATAACAATTTTAATCAAGAACATTAATGTACAACCGCCGGATTCTCCTCCTGCATCAGATGAGACTCCATCGTCTTCATACTTGGTCATCTTCGGCCCTTTTTTGCCGAATGGCCAGTTTTGCGCTTGTGACGGCTAAAATCTGATACAAACCGGAATGTCTGGCCACACCCTGGTTCCCAGCAGACGTAAGGGCGATCACCAGTATGCACCCTTATATGTTCAGTTCGTGCCCATGGCCACTTGAATGTCATCTTGCACCCCTTCCACGGACAAACCAAGGGCCGGTCATCCATGTGCACCTTCCGGTGCTGCACTAGATACTTGTGTGAGAAGAACTTCTTCCCGCACCCTTTAACAGGGCAAATGTCCCGCTTGTGTAAGGCCAGATCTTGCTTCGTGCTGAAGCTCATAGTGCACCCCTCAATATCACATGTAAATTCTTGCTCCTCATCCTTGAGTGCAAGGTTTGCAGTTTGAGTAGTATTGGCTTTCTTCTTTCTAGATTGCTTCTTGATAGCTAATTTCTTCTTAACCTCTTCACACTTGGATGATCGGTTCCTGAGACGCGTGCTAGGGCCTCCTGATTCATCTTTCAAACTCGATTTCTGTAGGCTAGTGCTTACATTCTGCCTGCGATGGTTGCTTCTCAAAGTTCTCCCAAGCGAGGATGCAGAAGTTCCGGATACATCTTCAGATTTTGAATCTGCGTCTGCCATGGTGCATCTGCGTTTCTTGGATTTTGCCTTGCTCGAAGGCTTCTTCCTCTTCTTTCCAGAATTTTTTGTTGCCACACTGCTACCTGATGAGTTCCTTTTGGATGATGCTTTGCTGGAATGCTCAATATCTATCTCGATCAAAGGCTTCTGATCGATATCAAGTGAATAAAGCTCTTCTGTATGTTCTTGCTCCTGAGCTTCCATTCTGTGGGCTAAATACGGGTGGACCTGGTTTGACATCCAAACCTTTCCACACCACCTACCAGCAACAACTATTTTCCTCTGTCTTCCTGGGCGCCTCCCGTTGGCCTTTGGCTTTACAGGGGAGTTACCCATGGAATTGCGACCAAAAACCTTGTATATAATTGGATTATATGGCATTTGCTTGCTGTAGAGGGGAGATTTGCTAAGGTTGGCAGTATAATACAGGTTGATTCCCAGTTTCACTGTCCAATCACTATTCATGGGCATGACTTCTTCATCCTCTAAGGCCGCTTTGATTCTTTCTTGATCTTGTTTATTTGCCTCCTGGAACTTTACATCTTTCCATATATAACCAATTCCTAGTTCTTCCGCCAACAACTTTGCTTCTGATTCTATTTTGGGATAGTCTGCATACGTTTACATGTCCATAAAGAACTCACATTAGAAAACAAATACAAAAGGATACTGTCAATTGAATGAAAGAACCATTTACACAGTTATTATGCAGCTCAAACTTGTGTTTCAGGTGTTAATTGTGTATGCACCTTCATCAACGGTTGAATGTTCTCGAGAGAGAAATATACCCATTTACAACATAAATCACTCAAGTTTATATCACTCCAATACAACCAACGACAAAGGTAGAAAACCTATATAAAGTTTGAAGACAATATAATACCAAAGGATGACATCAGTGCATTTCAAGTATATTACAAGACCTGTATTTTCTAGTGCAAGATTCAAGTTAAAGCAACTGTTGCTAGTTTGGCAAAATGGGCCTGTATTTTGCAGCTGACACAACTCGTAACCAATGGCAAAATAGAAAAAAAGGACAACCTGGTGCAAGAGCCTCCACTGATGCCAATCTTGGAGGTTAATGCAAGTAGCATTACCCTGCAAGAGGAGAGACTGTTCCAGGACTCAAACCTAGTCACACATGTCACAGAAGTGCAACCTTACAGTGACACTAGGACTCTCCCTCCAATGGTCATATGAACAGTAAGAATGATCACATCAAATAAATTACATTCAAGTTGCAATGAGAATTAGGAAATTTGGCACAACCCTATGTTGGAAAAGCTAATGTAAAATCAGGAATCAGGAATAAACCAACACAAGCTACCAATGGAAGCATTGCTCAAATCTTATGAGAAACCTTTATTCCAGAACACGGGCATCAGTAAAAAAATGATCTAGCAGGGAATTCCACATATCAGACCTAATAAGATCAAAACACATCAGCAAAACAGCACTCCCTAGTTTCCCAAAGCAAATGAACAGAGATTTCTGTCAAACACACAGTTGAAGGCCAACTTCACTACTATACCACATCAGAGGTACTTCAAAGGAAGATGGATAAAGTATGTTGCACAAATCAACCTAAATTTCCTGGCATTAAGTATTTTCAATACAGCAGCTTTTCTAGCAGCTAACAAACGACTTTCTCTGGACACATGCATAAACTTCCAGACATTATACGTTTTCAATGTAATAACTTTTCCTGCACCTAAACATGCAACTTTCTCTGGCAACATGCAAGGGAGTTGATATCAATGAAAGGATACTACCCTATTATTAAACATCTTCCCATAGGAGATGCATTGGATAAAATCTAATTTGGCATAAAGTTTAACTAATTATTGGTGTAAAAACCAACAAAACAGCTTCACTAGTAAATAAACAAGTTGGCATCCCAATGTAGGGTTTATAATACCCTACTTTCACAAGAAAACTATCTACTTCGTTCCCCTAATGCTGCCCACCAAGTTACAGAAAACCTGACTCAGATTATAAACAGTAGCACCAGTCATTTATACATCAAGACATACTTGTTGGAAGGCTGGGAACTGAGCTTAATCGATATCAAGCTTGCTGAGTAATAATGATCGCGTATGATGGTGTCCACATCCATGATTCCTTGGACAAATGAATTCCTTTAGGATTGGTTCACCTCTGGCCTTGACATCAGTGATTTAAAAAGCGCTAGGCGCCAAGATCCAAAAACGCCCGAGGCGCTAGGCGCTCGCTCGAGCGAAGCGAGGCGCTAAAATATAAAAATATAAAATATAATTAATAAATATAAATATTTAAAATTTTAAATAAAAATATAAAAATATATAATATAATTAATAAATATAATCACATTAACAGTATAAACCTGCTAAAGGAAAAACAAGGAAGCAGCGGCGAGCGGCGGCGGCGAGCGGCGGCAGCGGCAGCAGCAGCATCAGCGGCGGCAGCGGGAAAGGGAAAGGGAGCGGAAGGCGCGAGCAGCGGGAGGGCTCGCAGGAGGCGAGAGGGCTCGCGGGAGGCGCGAGCAGCGGGAGGGCTCGCAGGAGGCACGAGCAGCGACAGCGGGAGCAGCGGCAGCGAGCGACGAGATCGCGATCGGGATCGGGATCGAGAGCGGCAGCGGCAACAGGTTAGTGTTGGGTTAGGGTTAAGGTTAGGGTTGGGGTTATATCGGTTTAGTTGGTTCGATTGAACCAACTAACAACCGAACCAGGACCGAACCAGACCTAAAATTCTGGTTCGGTCGCCTTGGTTTACCCAAGCGCTCGCCCGAAGCGCCCAGCGCCTGGGCTCGGGCGAGCGCCCAGGCGGCGCCAATCACTGCTTGACATCCTAATTGCTAGTTCATAACAAGTCACCATTACATAAAGAGAGGTCTAGCGTCAACAGTCTACTTTCTTTTAAGGACATTTTGATGCATCCCTTCATCTCATTGGTCATCCCTCCATCCTTTAATGACAAAAGTGAACAAGCCAGTTGTGTCCTCCCCCATACCCTCTCTTGTCTTCCACCTGGCACAATGGCAGTATCCAGTTTGTCATAAGTTAGATATTCCATCATCTTAATGATCACCCTTCTTTGCACAAGGAATGATATAAATTGTAAGGCTAATCTCTGAATCTCCTTTAAGTCTTTGCATCGACTTCAGAGTATAAGCCTAAAGCTAGGCTACATATTACTCAGACCAACATATAACAAGTTATGGAGGGATATTTCTTAGGCATTGACATACATGTGATACCTGCTCACATAAAACTATACGATGCATTGATTTTATCTTTGTTATCAATTCTTAGGCATTAAATTTTATCAACCTTAACTAATTTCATACAATAAAGTTTACCTGAAAGAGAGAACAAGAAAAGTTTCTAGTAGTGAAAATTTGATTTATAAAATGAAGAATTGTATGTTTAGCAAAGTCAAACACTCAAGTAAATCATGCAATGAATCACACATCAAGAGGTGTTTCTAGTTTTGCAAATTTGATTTAGAAATTGAAGTTGTCTGTAACATCCTTTAGCAATCATACCATGATCAAATACTTCAGCACATCATGTCATGAATCACAATGTCCACTCTTATGAAAGGTTGGTTAAACCTCAAAGAAATCTATAACTCATCGATGTCAAAAATAAAAAGGAACAAGGGTATTTTGCAAGATATTTTATCATGGTACTTCCAATAATCTTAAAAATAACTCTTTCACCAATTTATGCAATTAAATGCATCAAAATCAATCCAATAGAGAATATCACGAAAAGGAGCAACCAAAGAACACAGACATAAACATGTTATAGACAAGCATTAAAGAACAAAAAGCAAATAAACATAAAACCATTTTTATTGGAGAAGCACATTTAAACAATTCAAGAAATCACCTGGATGACAAAGAAGCATCATATGCACCCCACCTATCGGCTGAAGTTGTTTTTCAACCTCTGCAGCATGCTCAAGACAGAATACATGCATTCTTGAAGAATCTTTGTCAGATCCTTGCATAACTAATCCTGTTGAGCTAGTCATTTTTGGATCAACATTTCTTAATTTTGGATGCATTGCTGTACTTTTTTCTGGCACAACTGGGTTGCCACAGAAATCATGATTGACAGAGATTTCTGTCGAAACAGAAGTTGACTTGAAGCTGCTGCAATAAATTTCAGTAGTTCCAGCATTCTGACAATCATCATCTAGGTCCCTGACATGCACATCTTTAGGCTCCTCCACAAACTTTACTGAAGCATTAGAAGTTGCCATCACCCCGTTATCCTCTAAATCAGATATACTTACTAATTTACTATCTTCTAGCTGATTCATGCTAGAGAACTCTGATTTTTGTTGGCAACTGTTGTCCACAACATCGTTGGCATGTCCATTTAAAGTATCTGATACATCAGCAACACGAGAACTCTGAGCAGACATACCAATTTGGTTGTCTGCTCCATCCAAGTGCATGTATGTTTCCTCATGTGCAACCTCCCTTGAACAGAGGACTTGGGGTTCAATTGCAGTTTTGAAGTGCTGAATGGCACCATGTATTTCTGAGGACTCATTCATGCCATTTTTATCAAAGCACATAGACTTCTCATGTGGAATATCTTCATCCTCAACGTCTGATGAATCCGCATAAGCAGAAGCTAAAAGATCAAGTGCAGAAGCACCTCTCGGACATGTAACATCAGAAACTATTTCCATGCTCTGGTCCGAAACCTGAACTGAATATTACAATAAACGAAGTTATCATCCACTCTATCCTCAACATCAATTCCAATTTGTACTGCGAAAAACATGTAGCTAATAAAGTAAAATTACAATAATTTGCTGAAAGAAACACCAAGTAATATTCAACTCGAGCTTTATAACAAAAGAAAGAAATACGTCAAAGAGAAAACTAGATGTATCAAGAAAATACTACCTGGTTTGACCAGATAAAATCACAAGTCAGAAAAGTTCAGTAATTGATTTGGCAATGAATGAAAATAAAAAAGGTCAAATCTTAAAGCACAACAAGGTAATGAAGAGAAAATATAAGGCACTATATAACAGATAGTATAATTGTTGGTAATCTGATACTAGACAACTGTAGCAAAATATATCATACTTCATACAATATTGATAACTGAGGTGGTTTTGTACTTCAGAAAATTTTTAACTACTTCTCACAACAAATTACGGTTATGACTTGTACTGCTAGTAATGCTAACGGTTTATGAATTATAACTAAAAAAACTTCCCACACCACATGTGTGGGGCCGATTACATAAATAAAGACAAAGTTTTGTTCTCTGAGCTCGAATTCTAGCTTGCACTTATAATTTCATTCAAGTGATTAAAAACTGTCTAGTATGGTCCTCATGAACTGGTATTACTCAGTTAAAGAGTAAGCTGGTCTGTGGAATGCCCAATACCACTTGATTTCTATCAGACCAGCCTAAACCCCAACAAATGTGTTTATCTAATCATTATTATTTTTATTGTTTCAACCTGTTAAAGAATTTTAAAACTGCTTCAAGATTTTTTTCACGCTAGTGATCTGTCTCAATCTTTTCATCAGCAAGACCCCTCACAAAATGCAGAGGAAGAGAAAATCTTTAGATGCACACTCAACAGGGAAAAGAATGCTTCAACAGGTCTGATTTAATACCATTAATATGTATTTCTTACTTTATCCCTCAGTTTCCTCTGCAATTCCATTTGTCCAGAGTGTAAGCAACAACTGTCTACACCAGTAGGTCAGACTACAAGCCCATACCAACATATCATATCAGTCTTAACTTCTGATTTGAAGGTTATGTAGACCAGTTCACGTGATCCTCACACCCAATCTTAGGATTGTCTATGGTCCAACAGACACTCAGCAATCTGAGCTTCCTTGTTGCTCAAGCCGGCAGAAAAAAAATAGTAACATGTACAGCATAAAGATAACAATAAATATCAAGGGAGATTTGTTGATGTTTGATTCTTCACTAAATTCTACTATTCCAAAGTGTCCTTTAAGGTCTAATAATTTGGTTAACAAAACTATTAAATATCGACTCAGGAAAACCCTCCTCAACGTGCAAGAGTAAATTCCTGGTTGGCAGAAGCCTACAATTCTAGAGTATGACATATTTTAAAATTTCATAAAAAGAGAAACTTCAGTTTGACAGTAATCATGAACCGACTTTCTTATTTTTTGCTGAAAGGTGATTAGGAGGCCTTTTTTTTAAGAATGTACTATATAATTCTGTGCCCGTCATTCACCCATTTTTTCATATATGAAGAACATTTCCACAAATTTGAAAGTTTAGACAGTTCAATGTATCTAAGAGTTTAGAAACATATGATAAAAAAAATCTAGAAAAGCTAGGACAGATACACTGTTGAGTCCTGTACAGATGATAAAAAGTGTGCATTGCTGAACTCTAGTTTATAAGCTCCTTCCAAATGAGAAAACTGTAGTTTTTCCCCTTACTCGCTCTCTCAAGGTAAAGTATGTTATCAAGAGATGCCATAAGGTAGCCTAAGGCTACATGCTGGACAATAAAGAAAATTTTGGTAATTGACAGAATTTTCGCCCAATAGGTATTCAGCACAATATCAGCATATTGGTAGCTGGTCGTGAATCCCACAAGGTGGCCTCCTATTTGCCGGAACCTTAGAATTATGGTGAAAAAATTCTCATCGATTATATGAAACATAATTTATTAGGATATGGATGCTACAATTTTTAACAATTTCAACAATTGATATATTTTGATAGTTCATCTTCTATTGTACACTCATAGTTCATAAGCAATAAAAAGTTTAACTTAAGAACACACAATTCAATCACAAGATGTGAAGGTTATTTTTGTTTGACCAGAAAAACGTGTTATTGAAAATAATTCCATGTATGTGCTAATACAAGTATATTTAATACCAATATATTGAAGCGTAATATAATGTCTTACAAATCAACTAAAAATTTAATGAATAATTCAAATAAAAGTTCACAACATAGAGTTGATGCTATTGCTTACCAATGTCAGTAATCAGGTTGTTTCTGCTGGTCTTCCAATTTGTATCTCCGCTTATGCCACTAACTTCTCCTGAGCCAATAATATGATCATTAAGGAAAGCACAGTTTGCAGACATAAGATATTTTGCTGTTGCCTCATTTAGTTGAATGACAGCCACACATGCAAAGCTCAAAATCCCACATGTGACACATGACAATAGTCCTTGATCTAGCAACCCATCGCCTTGTATCGTCCCTTCTTTTTCACCTTCCAAATTTTGTGAATCAGATGAGGAAGAGAAGAGATCAGCACGAAAATATTTGTTGCATGAGCCTGATGAAATCATATTACCATTTTCTACTGATGTAGAATTTCCTCTAAATGAAAATAACCCACTGAAGTCTCTAACCCTTGCATTCAAGCCCAGACCAGCATCATTGGAAGGTATAATTCGTGATGCTTCTAAAGCTTCCTGATGGTTACATAAGCCATGTGATAATCTTGGCTTTACCTTGACTTGATTTCTAACAAGTGAATTAGAACATAAAGGAATTTCAGGTGCTTTTTTCGGAAGAACAACACAGGATGCTCCCATGTCAAGAAGAACACTAAGTAGGTGATTATTTTGGATCACATTTTGAACAAATGCATTTTTGACCATCTCTTCTCCGTCTCCTTTCATCTTATCTTTCAATCTAGAACTCCGTGGCTCACTTCCGTCACTTGTTGGCATCCTGTAAAAGGAAAAGCAATACATAAAACGATGTGATAGGGCGTAAAACTTATTGAGAAAACCTTCCTTATACTATCTTAAGAAAAATAAGGATTTTTCTAGCACTCAAAGCACCATATGGGTAACTATATCCAGGGAATTTGTATTTATCAAACTAAAACACAGACGAACTATGAGATTTCATGACTATAATAAAATTTATAACACAATAATCCTTCATGAAGAAAGCAGAACGCAGAAGAAGCACGTGATTCGATTAAATAGTGAATACATGTCAAGTTAAGAACCTCCTTGTGGGTGCAAATACAAATCAGGTGAACTAAGTTCTAACAAATCCCTGAAACTACTAATAGGAAGCTAAGCAAACATTTCCGACATCAACGGGGAAAAAACACAAAACAGCTAACAGTCAATGAAATACACAATAGATAAACCAACATTTGCAATCTGGGTCCCAAAAGACAAACCAAGGTGTGAAACCTTGCTCCAACACCAGTCGTGGCACCTTGTTGAACCAGCATGGTACTACTATACATACCACTACTCCTTATAAGAATTGTTGAGGCACCCGATATACCCTATTCAGTTCTTGTAAAACAGTGATCACTTGCCATATTGACCATCATGTGTTTTTGAGGCTTAACGTTCAATTAGTTCCACTATGCTTTTTGTCTTCTCTGGCATTTACCTTATTTATCTTTTTTTCAAAATATATTCTTCACGGTCCAATAAGGCAACCAACGGGTTCAATCCAAGCCTCATCAGGGTCATAACTCTGAGCTTAAGTTCCTTATGCTTTTCAATATGAAGAACCATCTGCTTGTCCTTACATGTCATCGACCCCACAACAAAATCATGTGCACTATGACCCCCACTGATGGAGAAAGGACTCATCTATCATCAAATACTCCTTTAGCAGTTCTAGATCCTTGTATTCTGACTATATCTAACTGGCAAGGTTTTCAATTATGCAAGGTGGAATTTGGCAGTTCGACACATTTGTCTAATTCACAGTCAGTATACATGTGCTTGAAATCTCATCTTCCAACCAATTACTGCCACAATTGCTTTATTTCCTTTACACTAGTAACCTCATCCTTCAATGTGCTACAAAAAAGTAATTACTTAATCAACAATCATTTGAGATCCTCAAAAGTTAGCATAGGTAATGTGTCACAAAGGAAACAATCAAAGACATTAAAACCCAAGAATTATTGACTCATCAATGTTCAGATTAGTACTTAATATCATGATTGGAAGGAGATCAACACACCACTATACAGCAAAAACTTGTTGCACAAGGGATAATATACACTCGTGTATGACTGTTGGTTGTTGGGAAACAAAATACTACTAGGAAGATTGAAGTATAGTGTATTGTTCTTACTTTGTGCTCTTGTCCATTAAAATCTTTCTCCTGGCATCCTTACTCTATTTTTTATATTGCATCTTCCATTGAGTTTTTCTGCCTAATGCGGTGCTAAAGAGGAGGTCAGACTATCTTGTCAAGATTGGACTCAGAATTACAAGATTAGCATACAAAATGACAGACAAAGTGCAAACTTATATAAAATACTAAAACAAATATAATCAAGCAGCCAGACCAAACCTTGTGCATAAAGACAGTGCCAGTGCATATAGCAACTGGAAATGAGACACCATAGGAGGATAGTTTATTGAAGCCCTCCGAACTGCAGCTTCTTTGGCGAATCTTAACCATTCAGGTGTAGCAATATTTGCTGCCTCCCCACAATTAAATCCTATGAAGAAAAAAATGAACTGGCTCTAGTAAATGCGAGTAATAAAACCAAAGTGCAAATTAATTCAGCATACATCAGAAAAAAATAACATAAACCAAAATCATTCATAAAATTCTGGTGAGGTGAAAACAAATTCTTATTTTCAGAGGATATAAATATCAGTGAGTATATCAAAGCCATAATGACTAGAAATTAGTAAGATGATGGAGCATGTAGGTTAAAGATATCATACGGATCAAAAAATTATAATTTTAGATGCCAACTAAAAACATATTATTCAGTCAGTGTTAACTCAAGATATAGACCTAAATTGGATTTAGTCATAATCTTGATTGATGTACAACAGCTAAAAGCCGAATCAGTCTTTTTAATTGTCACCGCTATGTTGAAAGTCCAACCCGGATCAGCTAATAATTGTAGTTTCATTTAACAGTTGGCAACTGTGTATAACAAAATTATTTCAGATGATACCAAAGAAAAGTGGTATACTTCTCAGACTAATTTCATATATCATATACCCTTGCACTTTCTATCCTCACCCCTTTGCATACAGATTGCTGATCAACTGCAGAAGGATACCATTGGTGCACAAATAATGCTACAAATGTTTCTTTGTTTGTTTATCATATAGAAGCTTTACAGTAATGCAAATTCAGTAACATCCTTCTTTTCCTAGACTTCACTAAACATCTCTTCATTTAAATTTTGTTCTTTATTCAGTCGCCATTAAATCTAGGAACCAACAATGACAATGATGAACAATAAAGTAAGAGGACAGCATTTAGAAACTTAGAATGCTGAGGCTTGCAACCTAAGAAAAAAGTTAAGCAACTCATTTAAACTAGAGTCTTTGCCATACAATTTGCACGGATCCCATTTCACTAAAATGTCCATTTATGATACTAAGTTGAAAACCTCTTTTTTTGCAAAATCTGCACAAGCTTGAGCTCCTGACATATCATGCACACAGTTACTAATATGAATTTTGTTGTGCTATCACCAAATCTTCCCTTAGAGCTCCAATAACAAACTTATTTTCCCTCCACTGGGTTTTTAACTTTGCCCAGACGAGCACACACCATACCCAATGGTATTTATTGGTCCAAGGCCGAATTGGTATGCGGACCAAGCTTATTTACTCGGTCCAGTCCAGTTTGCAGCCCACTCCCAGTTAGATGTCTATTTTAAATATATATATAGTTTGAGGCTTTGAGTGTCTTAGGTTTTCATTCTCGATCTATTTCTCTCTCAGTTGATCACTCACTTCTATCTCTCTCTCTCTCTCTCTCTCTCTCTCTCTCTCTCTCTCTGCTGGTCCTTATTCCTCCTTACGCTGCTCATCTGCTCGCCGCATGATATTCCTTCTTCTGATTTTCTTCTTCTCCTCCTCTACCCAGCCACCCATTCACAACCCCTCCCTCTCAATGCTGAACCAATATGCTTCCATACTGCATGTTAATATGCTGGTACATACTGGACCCATATTGGTCCAGCCAACAACTGGTACAGGTCTGATAACCGAAATTGTGAACCATGTTCCACTGAACCCAGACTTGTAGCATGTACGCTTAACAGGAAGGAAAAAGAAAGAAAAAAAGGAAAATCCAACACTCTAAAAATCCAGACTAGTACAGAGGTATTCTTTATAAAAAGAAGAACCAGAATCCAGATAATAATCAAGAGAAGTGGTAAATTGCCATAAGTTCTGCTGCTCAAAATTAGTACATTAATTTCATAATCAAAATCAGTTTCCTAGAAGATTAGAGTCCGATACAAATGGCAAGTTTCTTACCATCTTGCTATCAAGATGTTGTTTTATAAATTAGTTAAGCCTCAAACTGAAAACACGATCATAACTAACTCTTATTAGTTGTGGTTTGCTCCATTAACTCTAATGTAACTCTAGTTCCTAAAGTATCTAGTATTAACACATATCCATCTCAATTATCTCCAATCGAATTCCCTTTGTCTTCCTACAACTGTTGGCTAACAATAAAGAATAATATGCATCTTTATACTTTCCGAGTGTGCTTCTTTCTTTATAGGTCACCAAAGAAACTAAATAAGATAATAATTAGGCCACTGTTGTGCTGTCCATATAGTTGAAGGAATGAAAAATGTATGTCTGTACAAGTAATTATCAACATCACCCATGTCCTTTTATTCATCCATCAATATGGGTCAGCTTCTCAGCACAATTAGATTATATAATAGGACACGGAAAAGGAAAAGTGACAACAAGATATGGCCTACCATGACTAAACCCTGAATGATAAGCCCCAGGAAACGTGACAACAAAATCTCCAGCATTCTGAACCAACCTGCTTTTTAGGAAACAAAAATTTACATATTAATTAGTTAAAAAAAATCAAAAGGAAAAGGTAGTAAATATGCCAAAAGCAGTATATGCATCAACATCACCTGCAGCATGGGATTCCCGCTCCAACAAGTACTTCGGGAGACATAACAGTAGTCTTCTCACCCAGGAGTGCAAAAGTCACTGTCATGATCTTATTAATATCAGCAGACAATTAACCAAGTCACATACACAACAATAAGGTTTATTAAGTAGTCAAAACTCAACAAGCAACACTATGAAGCAAAACTTCATGACAAACAATTTACCAAGTGCAAGCTGAAGCACGTGGATCCATATTCAATGTGCCTACTCCGAATTAATGAAATGGAGTAATATGCACCAATGAGCATAATCCAATCAGATGAGGTTCAGCACATCAGTGTCTGTAAGACACAGCATTATAAGGTTTAAGACCATTCCATACCATGTCAAAATTGCCCCAAAAGGCACGGCGCATGAGATATAAAACCCTTGATCCTTAAAAACCTTCTTGTAGGAAGCATTTCTATATGAGCAGCAGCTATCATATTAATCCAAAAAGCATCATCTCAAGCCATACAATGTTTATCAGAAAAACTGTCGCCAATTCATCAGAAGGATACCCTGAGAGCACTTTGATTAAGCTTCTCACCAAGTTCCTATCAAGATTTACACAACCAGCATCTTGGTATGACTTGGAAATTGAGCTAACTTCAAAGGATATTACAATATACTTTTCTAGTTTGTCGAGAGGCAACCTTAGACATGGACCTTCAACTTGAATACTGTAAAAACACAGGAATCAGCAGATCTACAATGGAAAAGCCTCCCATATTTGTTACCCATAAGTTGGGCCTCTTATGGGCTTTCAGGCTTGCGTATGACTCCTACAGATTTAAAACCTTTTCCCTTTAGACATTGGCTAATGTTTCGTCAAATATGTATCCAGCTAAGGTACAATTCCTACAACCCATCCATGTATGTTACTTTCCTCCTCCAATTTGAAAGTTTCATATAACAATGACAATGAAGCCCTAATTTTTAGAGAGGCTTGTAAAGAAAAGCATCAACTGATGAAGACAGAATGTTAACTAAAGAAATGTTATCATGAAATGCGGCAGAAACAAGCATGTTGAAGCAGCTGGACTCACCGAGAGGATTCACCTCCCCGCCATAGCCGTGCACCCGGATCACCTCCTCGAATGCTTGTCCGGCATCCCTGGGCACCCCGTACCACGTCTTGCCTGCACCCATATGCAGGTAATTCAAGCTGTGCAGCTCGTGGTCCTCGACATGCCACGCAAACCAGCTGAACAACATGGCTACGTACACCATGGGGGATGTCACCCCGGGGATCTCCTCCTTCATGAACCGGAGGAGCGAGCCCTTGGCACGCGACACGCCCCGCATGTTCCACGCAGACTCCCCGACGTTGGCCAGGGCCTCCTCGCGCCAGCGCCGGCCGGCAGCAGGCATCGGCGCGAACCCTGACCCGGGCATGTCGTTGGCGTACTCGATCGAGAAGGGCTTGTCGGCGGCGGCCCGCCAGAAGAGGGTCTCGATCTCGAGCGGGGAGAGGGCGGTGGGGGCGGTGGCGGCGGCGGAGGAGGCCTTGCGCCCGCCGCCTCCGCCGCCGCCCCGACGGAGATGGGAGCGCTCAAATTGGCGGGCCTTGGTCTCGAACTGCTGGAGTGTGTAGTGCTCGCCGCTCTGCCAGACGGGCTTCTGGACGGGGCGGGGGCGGCGGGGGCAGAAGCCGATCTGCTGCTGGCGGGTGGTGAAGGTGGGGGGTTTCCTGCCACCGGGGTCGCGGGCGGCGAAGGAGCGGTTGAGGTTAGCGACGGCGGTCTTCTTGGGGGCCGGGGGGAGCGGCGGAACGATCTTGCAGATGCCGTAGGCGGCGGCCTCCTTCTCGATCTTGAGGATGTAGGCGATGGGGTCCTGGAACTCCTGCAGCGTGGGGTGGAACTCCGGCGCCAATGGCAGCGACTTCAGCCACGGCGGCACTTCCAGTGGTGGCGCGTCCGAAGTCGCCACCCCTGGTGCAGACGACGACGCTGCCGAGGCCATTAGTGGAGTACCGCCCTCTTCCTCATTCCTAGAGAGAGAGTGTGTGTGCGCGTGTGGGTTTCCCCCCTTCTTTACTAGGGGTCAGAGGGTTTGGTGGTAGACACACACACACTCTCTCTCTCTCTCTTCTCTCCTCTCTGTCCTCTTTCTTGGCTGCTCTTGTCAGCCGGGGGAAGGGCGTAAAGACGGATAGACAGAGAGAGAGAGAGAGAGAAGAGGGCAATGAGGGAGTAGAGACAGAGAGAGAGGGAGAGAAGAGGGGGTGATGGAGGATATTTTTGTTTATTTTATTATCTCGATGGGCAACGCACAGTAGGGTTTGGGAAAAGTGACTGTTGAGAAGATGGGGCCCACCATCTCTCCGCCACCCCTCCCCCCCTCTCTCTCCTCTCTCTCTCTCTCACTGTTCTAAAGTTCGGCTCCACCTCTTTTCTGTGGCTCGATTCGGTTGCCATTATATTAATGACTACAAAGAATCATGTGAGCCAAGTGGGGTAAGAGGTACCGAGCCGGGTTTTGGGATAAGGTTCGTTCGGCCCAAGAACGAGATCTCGATCCGATAAATCATCGGCCCAAGAGTCTGTTGCGGGCCTGCTTGCTTTGCAAACCGCTCTGTAACATATCCTGTGAAATTTACATTGTATTTGACTGACACTAACATACACCCTTAAAATACATCCTTTGAACGATTATGACATTGAAAATATTAAAGATATCTTAGGTACTTTTTAAATATTTTTCTATTAAATAAAAAAAAAAAGAAATAGATTTGCTAACGAAAGAGAATAATATTTAAAACCAATTGGGGTAGGAGGTTGTATGGATAGCAAAAGCAGGCATAGATTTGCTTTATGGGGTGCGTCACTTTAGTGGGGCTCTTCTGTGGCGCTCATGGAGAGTCCACATGAGGATGATGATGACCCCTCCACTCCACTCCACATCAACCCATTCGACAGTCTGAATTGAACAGAATATGTGCTTCTCCATCATCAAAGAAAAAGTAATTGGAGAACCGTCTGATCCCTTTCCCTCATCATTTCTCCAATTATTAGAACAACAATATGGGACAGCATTTCAGCACCCTTCCCATATTCGGACGACTGACTTTTTCAGTCGTGTGCAAAATGACGTTTTGGCTACCCCTTTTGTTGCTGAAATTAAAATAAAATTTATTGTGTCACTAACCAAGGTTCGATCTCGGCTCGATACCGGTACGATATATCGAGCGGTACACTCAGGTGTGCCGAGTACTATAGTACTGCTAGAGTGCTACAGTATTACAGTGCACTTAAACCGGTAACAAACGATCCGACAATCGATCGGACCGATACGTACCGTCAATACCGGACGGTACAATTCGGTACTACAGACCCTGTCACTAACTATATCGGAGATAATATGATGAAATGCAAATCATTTTCCAATCCTAATTATAAGCCAAATTTAAACAAATTCTGGCATTATGTTAAACTTCATCGATCAGATTGAAATGGCTAAGGCTCTCAATAAATTCAAAATCCATATTAATTAATCCGATCACTTTAAGCTCACTACTAATGCCATTTACTAATACAAATTCCAAATACATTTTTGTCTTGTGAGATCTAAAACCTTATGCGGTAGACAAACATACTGCTAGCTAAACAAGATCTAACCAATGAAACCACAGTATTTCACCATCAATATGGCAATTCATCAAGGCTAAGGTAAACCTCAGAAACAAGCAAATGTTACGAGTATGAATCTACTGATAAATCTTACAATTTCACGATGTGGGACTTGGCAGTACTTTATACACGGATAACTGGCTCGATGGATTGTAGAAGCAAAAGACCACATCCATATTAACATGGTTCGCATCAAGATATCCTTTTAGAACTTTTTTCCCTGTTATACAAGTTTTTAGTTGTTTGCTGCGACTTGCCCAACACCAAAAGACTTTTGTGCTTTTTCATGTGATAAATAATAACATAATCCAATCAGGTGACTGATCTGAGTGAAAACTTGCATCTCTATGTTGCTCGTCTTCCCAAGTCTTGAGCAAAAGCAGCACAAATTTTCCAGATCAAACATGATCAAAACATTAGAGAGGCACCAAACTAGGAAGACGTGGCCTGGTCAGCAGCAAATGCCATATATTTTGCTTTTTCCCTCTTGTATCTTTTTAGTTCTTTGATAGCTGCCAACAGCACATGAAGAGAAACTGGTGCAAAAAAAGGCTGGAAAAAAGCATCACATAGGAACATTATTAATATGCATGTTTGTTGTAAAAATTAAGACTATTTATGTAAAGAAAGAACCAGAATCCAATTATTCTGTCAAACATAGACATCTGGTCCAAGATCACATAGAAAGAGAGCTTTATGTGAAGAAATGTATGGGTTGATATAGTTTCATCAATGCCAAGGAGATGAAGGTCTTCATCTGAAACAAACTTGGAAAATTAATCTGGTTCACTACTCATGATAATGTGTTAAACTACCAGCAGCTGAAGTAGCCAGAGTCAGGTGTAGTCAAATCCAAGCACTCAAAACCTAATTGATGATGCTAATTCTTGTATACACAGAACTGGCATCCACTGCTTGTATATTCCCCAAAGATAGACGTTCAAGTAAATATTCAACATGAAAATTGCAACGTAGCTAAGTTAGACATTCAACCAAATCACTCACCATGTATATTGCAAAGTAGTGCTCAATGGAGGAATAACTGATTGACATGATCGATGGATGAAAAAATGCATCCTCTGCTAAAGCCTTTGCTTTCCTAGAGGAGGCTGTCACCAACAGAAAAGAAACCAAAAGTATGAAGTTGCAGGCAAACAAAACAGCAACACAAAGCATCTCATGAAGGCATACCAGCTGAAGCATCATATATTCCAAGAGAGGCATTCATCTGAGCTAAACTTGCAGCTTCAAGCGAATACTTGACCTAAAAGACAAGATAGTATGCAACAAAGTAGCACAACATTCAATCTACAGAACATGAGGCAACAATTCTACTATGATGGTGGGTGCAAGGAATTCTACTATAAACCATTTGGCTCGGTCTATTTGGACTCAGAGGTGGGTTTTGAGTGAATGTGAGTGCTTGGGCTGCCCAACACCCAGGCCAGGCACTCGCCTAGGTGGTGCCCAAGCCCAGGCACTTTGCCTGGGTTATAATAAGAAACTCGGGCCTCACCTCACGAGCGCTCATTATCATCACTGCCCTGTACTGGTCCTCTTTTGGTGCCAGCACAGCATCCCAATATGATATAGCATATCCCAGTGTACCACAAGAAAAAATATAAAGAACTTATCAAGTGTTAATAATTCCCTTGGGTGGGAGTAATAATTCTCTAAATCACATGTGTGAACCTTTAAAATTGAAAATTGAAATAATATTTAGTTGAGTCAACATGTAACCTGATGTATGCAACAAACACGGCAGACACTAAAGGATGCCACACCCTAATTTAATAGCAACTCTAGAATGTTTTGTAGAGAAGGGTACTATGTTTAAAGAATATGCTTCGTTACATCTTGATAGTAGAAGAATCAGATTTTGACCCTTCAGGCGTGAATATCAACTATTAAGCTATCCTATATAATGTGAAACACATTTAATCTTAGAACAACTTCAGTTGGTAGCATATGGCAAGCCAAGAGTTAGGGGAATAATAAATGATCCATGTACTCAAAATCTCCAACATATTCTAGTTCCCTAATGCAACAAACATGAAAAAGAAAACAAACTAAAGCAACAATGAAAAAAAATTTCCTGCACATGATTATGACCAACATTAAAGATCAACGTAAAAATGATCTTAAAGTATCGGTTGACACCTAACATTCCTTCAGATTAATGGTGTGTGTGTCACTCCATATAGAAACTGAGCAGGTCAATATTAAAATAACTCAAGAGAGTACCTGTTTTCCTATTTCATCCATGACAATCATTCTTGGAAGTGATTGGACCTAATATAACAACACAGCAGATAAAAAATATAAGAACATGGGAAAGAACATTTATCTTGTTTGTTTTCTGACTAGAGAATGGAAGAACAGGAATGAAGTCAAAGCATACTAATTTAGCAAGCGACTCAAGTGTGTTAACACATGAATGCAGATTGAAACATGCATGATGCCGAAATAGCACATCCAACTCCCTGCAAGAAGTGGAACAACAATACCATCAGTAGAGAACCTCTCTTTTCGAAGCATTTCTCAAGCTACAAAAGACAACATATTCATATTATATACATACTTAGCAAGACTTCGAAAAAAAAAACTCAATAAGACATCCATTATATACCCTAAAAATCCCTATGGTCAAATTGGATCATATACTACTAAAGCACACAGAAAATATGACATGTTCTACATGCTATAAATCAATGAGGGCATAAAACTTGATGCTATAACTTCTGGAAAGGTGAGAATTATTTACAACCAAGTATCCAATATCAATACACTAACGTGAAAAACAGAATACATTAGAAATCATAGGAGTACAAAGACACCAAATGGACTGAAACATCATCTATGAATCACAAATAGGCAGAAGAGAACTACAAAAGAATGATAACCACCTAAATTTGGATAGCTTGATGTAAAATGCTTGCATACCAATACAATCAGTTGTAATGGAAAGTTTGGTTGGTAAAAGCTGTGCTACGTGTTCTCATGGTGGAAACCATTGCAAAGAAAAAAAAATACAGGGTAGTGCTATTTGACCACAATTACTAGGCACATCGATACACATGCAAACAGAGAGAAAAATATGTGCCTTTCTTAAACACAAGAGCTTTTCCATAGAGCAAAAAAAAAAAGAGCCAATCCCTTTAATTAGATTACTGGATTCTGCATATGAGCATTCCTATGCAGATCCTGTAAGAAGGTAAATCTCCTCAGAAATACTTGTAACTAAGACTTAATAATCATTTGTAACTAAGGTCTTCTGTCAGTCAATTGCATAAACTAAACACAAACAACATAAAATAATCAAAACTCAAAAACATTAAAATATAAAATCAATGTGCAGTAATTTTGAGGGCAACTGTCCAATTATCAAAACCTGGACAAATAAGAGAAAGAGAAGAGAAGAAGTGGAAGGGTTCTCTTACCAATCTGTAAAGCCTCTTTCACTGTCCAAAAATTTAGATATTTCTGTTTCAGAAGAATCAATATAATTTGATGTGAGACCAAAGAGCATCCGTAGTTGCGCTATGAATACTTGAAAGATCTTCTCAAGTTCCTGGTCCAAAACATACATTTATTAGTCTTTGCAATGTACAGAAACAATGTTAAGCATAAGAAGGCTATAAGGGCTCAGGAAAGTTTGGTCATGCATGAATGTGCATTTTTGAAGATGATGTTCCTAAAAAATAATCAGTTTTAGAAAATTGAGTTGCTTTATGGCCAAAACAAGAAGATAAATTCTCCATTACGTCAGAAGTTATTGAAGCTTCCATGAACCAAACAATTTTGCCATGCACCACTGTACAGAAAAACAATGTATTCATTTTTTTATCAGAAAGATACATCTACCCATTGCTATTTGGTTTTGGCCCATGAATCACAGCTCTAGAAGCTTTATCAATAAGAACGTTTGCTCCTCTCTCAATCTTTTCACAGTCCACCAGTCTTGCTTTTATGATGTCTGCAGAACCACCTAATCTATTTCTGAAAGTTGACCCATCCCTCCAATCACCAAAATGAAATGTCTTATTTTGGGGTTCCTAATAGCCATATCTCAACTTGGCAAAGCAATTGAAATCAAGAAAATTTGTTAGCAGGACAGCCCAGCACCAAGGATGGAACCAATGGAGGGCCTGGGAAGAATTATCATACAAAGCCTGATGCAAACAAGTAAAGAGGCTAATTTGGTAATCAAATTTCTCAACACATGAGTCATAAAAGAAGCGACCTTATCATGGCATGATCATGGGTAAGGCCCAGGAAGAGTCAAAGAACAGAAATTAGAAAGATCTGGGAATGTCTGGAAAGACAAGGGTGGCTTAAAAGCTAAGTGGTTTAGGTTAGGCCAGATACGTCAAGATCTTGTGTTGGACTCCAATTGAACACTGAGTTAAAGACCCACACTTTGCAAACAACCATTAGTCATACTTATAGCATGTTCATATAGAAGCTGCAAAACTTGTAATTCTAACCTGAGGTGGTAAGGTACTTCCCTCGAGATGCTTCTTCTGAGAATCTCCAGTACACTGAGGTGGATTCCAGATAACAATGCCTCCCCACATCTGAACATCATCAATGAGTTCTTATTAAAAGGGAACAACAAGTTGTGAAACTAAAAGGGGAAACGAAGGTATCATAACTTACAGGAGATATAAAACTATTGGTCTTGGAGATCTCTCCATTGGGGAGCTGTAAGAGAAGTGGACATTCGATTGCAGATGGCACATATCTAGTTACAGCAAAAAGAATTTCCCATTTCTTTAGAAAGAAATTGATTGAGTTATGACATGTTTAGCTTCAAAGTATCCTTCTTAAAATAAAATACTTCAAAAAATAACCCAAGACCAATGCCTTCTAGAGAATCAATCAAAACACAAGTTCATTGTCATGGTAAGAGGATGAGCTCGAAAATGACCTAGCAACGAATATGGAATGGGCACCAAGGTGCCCACCATTAAGTTCAACACAGTATCATGAATGGTGGCAATCATACGACTATATAGTTACACAGTTGGCTATTGCAACACATCAAACTTTTTACAATAATTGTATATCTTCATTGTGTCTTGGAGGATCAAACTCAAAATAAACAAAATGTCATGAGCGGATGACTATATAGTTGTTTGATATCAGAATATTGGGTAATCCTATCACAGAGCACTTCAGTCCCAAATGGCAAAGGAAACAAGAATATTATAATTGCAATTACTGAACTTGTTGGTTCATAATGAACTACCAGGGACAAAATGAAGACAAGTGAGAGAGTGGATGAAGAGCTAATATCAGCGAGTTATGATAATGATTTTGAAGGCCTTGTAATAACAATGTGCTGCACATAGTACATAAATTCAATCCCACATAGACAACATTTCAACTTTGATAGTTTTAGTTATGTTTGGTTTAAGAGATTGATTTAAATGAAGACGTTTACTTAAAATAGTTAAAGACTCTCCGACATGGTATGGATAGTAACTGTCTTTTGCAAACTTGTAGAGCTTAATAATCAGGACAATAATGTAAATTAAACACAAATTTTGGCAAAATATAACCAGAGATCCGCACACCATCTCTCAATATAAAAGATATTGAGAGTACTGAACTACTAATCATTCGAAGCTAGCAACATAAAGATATCTTGAAGAAAATGTAAAAATTTTTATTTGGAAAGTGATTATCCAATAAAAATTTAGTTACCAAAACTAAGTGGTAAGGCAACTAATAGAGAGCATAACAATGGATGAAAGAATGTACACCACAAATTGGAGAACTTTTGATCGTCCAGCGGCCGTAACTGAGGTATCGAGATGCCACTCATTGGAATTTACCTATCAATCCATCCAAAATTTCAAGTAACGCAAACTTCACATCCATGAGGAGCATGATAACAAAAACAGATGCTTAGATGAGGGATAAGGATAAAAAGGAAATGCAAATGATGATCTTAACATTCAAAGAATAACATTTAAGTGGAGCTTTCGGCAAGCCTGTCGACCACAAAAAGTAAAATTGTACTTCAGAACAAGTTTCAAAAGGTAAATTTATAGAAAAATATCATATAAAGGCAAATTTCTAAAATCCCCTAAAGGCTGCGATACAGGGAGAGAGAGTCTTGTTAGTCCATAAGATGACATAGCACCATAAACGCTCTCCTCTTTCAAGTTAAAAACCACCACTACTTGGACTTTAGACCACATTAAAATTTATAGCCTAGTACACAACTCAAGATCACCTTCACAAACTATAATTTATACTTCTAATATACAAATGAAGATCACTGTCATAAAGGGATCTCTCAGTTAGTCCAGGGATGGAGAAGGAAAACACCAGCTTGCTGATATATCTTTCAAAGATGATAACCAAACTTTATAAGCTAAAATGAAGTAATTTATCATCTGAATTTTGCAGATGTTGCATGGAAACCTAAAATTTACCAAACTGGTTCAATGCTTACTAAACCGGCCTCTCCCAATCAGGTTTAAGATTCAAAACAAACAAAAATAGAGATTAGATACTTAAATCAAGAGAACTAGTAATAGAAGCCACTAACTTGTGACTATTAATTTTCATTTACTTAGAAAGTAAGTAGGGATTCAAAATTGTAAAATAGGTCAATATATTTGAGGCATCGCTTGAATAAGCCTCAGTCAAGCATCGATAGATACAAGAATCATAAGGTTAAAAGGTGGCCCAGATCTTTGGTTCTTCTTAGTATGCCTTTAATGAAAAGATAAATATGTAGCATGAATCAACGAAAAAAAACAATTAATTCACATTTAAAAAATATTATGTTGTTCCCACACAATGAGACATTACATCTTCATAAAAGCTGATTCAAACTCTTAAAATTCCAGAAAAAACAAAGAAGATATAAGTGTACAGCATTGACAACAGTATAGCTGATTGACTGGTTGAGATGCGTACAAAGAATGGAAGGTCTCTTAGACTAAAGATGTAGCCACCATACTTCTCATCCCAGTAAGAATTAGAAGACTTTGGAGTATGGTATAAGACCTGCCAATGCATAGTAAACTATTAGCAAGAAAAACTCGATGTAGACCTACAAAAGAAATAAACAAACAGCAGCAAGAGTATAAGAAAGTTTCAGTTGCAAATATTAAAATTTGAACTACTAATACCTGACTTTCTATGCTTATGTTTGCTATGGGAGTTAGGGCCTTGGCCACAGGAGCCAACATGATCTTACTCATTTCTTGGAACTCCCTAGGTAGAAAAAGAAATGGTTGTGAGAATTTTGACAAATCCGGTGCTTTAAAAGATCATGGACTTTTACTTCCACACACCACATATTGTTTTATAAAGCGATAAATTCGTCAAGACTAAAGAACAGACAAGTGCGATTAAGGTGGACAAGATGCTACATAGGAGCATGGAACTACTATACCATGGTTATCACCTCCAAAGAATCAAATAAAAAACTACAAGATTGCAAACATGTACAAGAAACTCAAACTAAGAAACTGTCAACCACAAAAGGACATTACGCTTCTAACTCCAAATCCACAGCTTGGTCTGATGCTAAACTTTGGTGCATCTGTCATGAGTAGAAGGTTTTGTTTCTTTAGATACATGTATATATCAACATTCAGTGAGCTGAAAGAAAATATTGGTTTAAGAACTAATCAGCTTAACTGTGTTAGCCTTTTCCTTAATCCAGCTAATACTGTACCCACATTTCACAAAACAATTCAGCAAAAGATCACCAACCCTACAATGCATACCCATCTTCTAGATCTTCCTCACTATCAAAGAATGAGAATGCTTCATAATAATTTTCAGTTGATCCTCATCATCCTTGATCTCAATTTTTAAGAACCTATTTCCATAGAACTAACTATTGCTCCTTTCACCATAACAAAGGCCAACAATGAAACTACACAATCAAAATTGTTCTGAAAACTAGTATCAATGAAAAAGCAGAGATACAAGAAGGAGAAATAGAACCAGGTTTTAAAAAGATGGGTGTAGATCCCAGTCTTATCTCAAGTTCTCACACCAAAGTCTTAAATAGGTTGGATATGAATTTGGTATCATTTCTATATTATAGAGACTTAGTGTATATGTCCATCATTATTTTAAATTTTAAGAGGCTAAATTAGTAAGATTTTGTTAATAAGGTACCGATCAGTTACTTTTTCTGAAGTTCTTTAGATTCTCAAAATGGACTCAGATTTCTAAAAATAGATGTTGCAGTTAAGATATACTGGAAAGAAGAATCGACCAATTAATGTTATTCCTTCAAGTCCAAACTGTGTCATGTCAAATGTTTTGTTAGATTTTAGCTGATGAAATCCACTCGAAATATGTTAAGGAGAACATGTCACAGACACCTCTCTTCCCTTTCTATTTCTTGCTTTACAATACTCTCATTGCTTCCCTCTTGGCTACAACAGCAATAATACTATTGTCATTCAGTTTAAACTCCAGCTGTCCAAAATTCAAATTCAAGCTGATCACTAAATGATCACTCCTACAAATTCATAATACATCGTTGTGCAGGTATCTCAGCTTTTAACAAGGTTTAAAGAAACTAATTCTTGATAAAACTCACACATCACAGCTTCAAATGCTCTCGAAGACTCCTAATAAGAAACTTGTATTAATTACTTTAAATTGGTATATTGTGTTATAGCCTGGTAGCTGATAGTAAGACTTAGTACAAAATTGATGACTATTAGCCATAAGGATCTACATGTCTGGTTTAGCCTGTGTACTTTACATTAAAAGGAAACCTAGATAGGTTGCAGCAGGTCAGGTTGTGAATAGAAAATTATGAATCCAAGTCAGCTTCGGGCTCAGTTTCCTAAGTAGTTTTGTCTTCATGTTCGAGCAGGGTGAAATCTGTGAATACCCTACTCATTATTAAATGATATTGGCACTGGCTCAGATTTTTTCAGGTACCCACAACTATCAATCCGCTTAAACAAGATTCACGTACCCTCTAAATGAGACATGGATGAGCAAATGTAAACTAAGTTATCACTAAAATCCTTAATTGACAACAAGTGGACATGATTGTTAGATTTTGACTTGTCTGCAGTCACATAATGCATTGAAAAAGTTTCAGATGAGACAGTCATGTAAAGCATACAGAAATATCATCACTGAAAAATCAAACTGAACTAATCATTCATATATTATGGGATTTGGCCTTTTAAATTACCTAATACTCTAGAAGAAACTTCATGCTTCTTTGGGCTTGTGATGTCATTTCCATCTCGCATTCACTATTCAACATATACTAGCATTTTTTATATGACTTCACTGAATGACCTTAACTGTGATCCAATATGCCTTATCAGAGTAACAACAGCTTAATTCTCCAATTACCATCAAATGTGTTAAAAGAATTTAGAGCACATTCACCATTTTCAAACACCATGGAAGACAAACTAGGCTACTTACCAATCGTAAACCCAGTCGCTAGGATCAGCATTCAACAAACTAAAGGAGAGAACAACAGTCCCATCGGCCCCAACTGGCACGAACTCTCCTATTCCTTTCTCCATTCCACCTCCCTCCTTCCCCCCATTCATGAAGTATTTCACAAACACCTTGCTGATGATGGAGACAGTATCTGTTTCTGAGACCTTACCCACAATCCAAGCATGCCGATGCTTCCCCACAACAACCCTCACGCTCTCAACATCTTCCTTCTCCATTACCACCACAGTGTAAACCCTCCCGCCACCGGCGTCCACGCACTCCTTTCCACCCGCTCCCCTCATAACCGAATCCAGCAACTCATCAACAGCAGAATCATCCTCACCACTACCATCCAAACTCACCGCGCCGCACGTCCAAAGGCAGGAACCTGCCACACCGCCGTCATCGCTCACGCATTCCTCGCCGGAGTCCACGGTGACGGAGACGGCGAAGCCGCGGCCACAGCCGCCGCAGGAGAGACGGTTGCCGGCACGTCTCCCCATATCGGCGGCGATCGCGGACTGGAGTCGTGCGGCGAGGGTACGGTCGGCTCCTGACCGGAGGAAGACGGCCCGGAAGTGGCAGGGTAGAGAGGGAGGGTCGAATTGGAGGCGGCGGGAAAGGGCGTCGATGGACTCGAAAGGGAGCGGCGATCGGTGGATCTCGGTGGACTTAAGGAAGAAAGGGAGTCCTGAAGCAGAAGAAAAGGTTAGAGTTAGAGAGAGAGAGAGAGAGAGAGAGAGATGGAGAAGTTGGGTGAGGATCAAACCTGAGAGAAAAGAGAGGAGGACGGAGAAGGTGAGGAAGAGACGCTTGCGGCCGGGTTTCGTGGACCGCCGTGTGGGGGCCGCTTCGCCTTGGACTCCGGCGTCGGCGGCGGCGGCGGCAGGAGGAGGAGCGTCCTCGGAAATCTCCGCCATAGTTGTTGGGGGGCACAGAGAGAGACGGAGCAAAGCAAATGCGTCTCTCGACCAGATCCAATTTAAAGTCGATTTCGGTTTGGGTTCGTGAATTGCCTCCCCAAATAGAAGCCCTATCTATAATCTTCCATGATAATAAAAGATATATTATTAGATATTATAATATTTTATGAACTTAAATTTGTTTAGAATAATTAAATTTAAAAAAAACACTAATAATACTTAAAAAAACTTTGTTTTTAGTACACTAATTATTGGATTAATTGATATTTAGAGACTAAATTACTAACTAAAACTTTTAATAAAAAGTATTAATAAATAAAATCTACTAATAATATATGTTTTAGGGAAAATCATCGTAGTCAACCGATCCAAACCTAAGAGCACAAGAGTATTCAAGGTGATCACTAAGGTGGTTCTGAGGAGGAAGTGTCGAGCTCCCAAAGTATCACATGCACTAAGATCAATGTCAATAAAAATTTTTGGACCTGGTCCATCGGATGTTCAAAAATTTATTGAAAAACAAGCCCCCTAGCATAGCACCGAAAATTAACTTTTACATATAGCCTCAAAGTGGACAATCTATAATCGTCCCAACATCCTCCTCTTAGTGTTTTATCCACGTAGAACGTTAAGAAAGATAACCTCAAATGACCTGTATTAGACTTCTGTTGACGTGGACAGATGGGTGAAGGATAACCTTAACTTTTTTTCTTTCACGATAGCTTTCATGTGATGCTTATATGTCAGATAATTGTTTACTATTAATATATTTTCTATCTGGATCGGATGATATTAAAACATTATAAGCAAAAAAAATTATGAACAATTGAGTCTACTTCTTTCAACCTAAGCTTTTAATGAATCAGTTGTCAATATCTATTTATCTGTCACCTCTGCTCTTACTGAAGCCATCACTCCTCCATGGGCAGATAATAACTAGTTAAACAGAGAATAAAGTTACAAGGCATTGAATCTTCAAGGAAGCAATTTATTTCTCATGGATGACTGTTGCTATTTAAGCTGATTCAGAGGTATGTCAAGGAAGATGTGCATTAATTATCTTAAAAGAAAATGACCAAGTTTTTCTCCTTGCATGACATCCTTTTAGTCAATGCTGGTTCTGTCAGGATCTGCAAGTCTTTAATTTGGGTAGAAATGGAAACAGAACCACTGGCTCATGCATGCATTTGTGATTATCTCCTAATGGTTTAGGCAACAGAGAAATGTTCTTCAAGATGCTGACTAATTATTTTCTTCTAGGAAAGTAATGTTTGGCTAGTTGTGTTTCTACAGGAAGAACTGCACAGGACATTGCAGTTTGAACTCACAACTCAAAGAGTACTTTCTTTGCAGCTTTGTTTATGATGACATAACACTCAGTTGAGCTGCTCAAAGAATGGAATCCTTGCCAACATATATATGTCCATGTCTTATTAAAAGGCATGCACAAGCTGTTTTACACTCCCAGTTCTTTAGCTTCCTCAGTCCAGCAGATCGAGTAGGCAATGTATTGATGATACATATCATTTACATGAGATTATTTTCTCCACATTAAAGTTGAAGTTATTCACCTTTCATTTAATGGAATCAAGAATGGTCTTCATCTTCATCATTCCTTCTTACAAACCGGCCCTGCAATGATCGAAACAAGAGTGAGATCTCACACAATATTTTTGTTTTTTGTCCATGAATTGTAAATGAATCGTTACATTTTATGTTAATCAGACAAATGTTATATATAGGCATTAACTAAACGATTGTAGCATAAAATTAAGATAAAAATCTGCTTCTCCAATGGCATATATATATAAGTTAATCAAGATACAAGGTGCTATCATAAAAAGAAGCAACATGAACACACAAGGTGATGGCCTCTAAGCTAGACTATCAAATTCCAAGTAGAACTATATTGACATCATTTCTCCATTCTGTGATGATCTAAGATAATTATGTAGAATTTTGAATGCAAATATATAAGTAGTGATAATTATTCGAAAGACTTGCTAATGCAACTAAATCAATTTAGCATAATATCGACAAACTGATACCATGCGCGATCGACTTCGTAAATGCTTCCTATCTCAATCTTGACTCTCCCCAAACTCATAAATGCCTAATCAAAACCCTAGCTTTTTGTCTTTTGTTCCCCCTTTTATCTCTAACACAAGATTCCACTTATATTTACAAAAACATAGGAAGAAAATTTCATCAAAATAAACTACGTAAGAGATGCGCACACACATGGACTCGGATTTAAGACCCATCGACTGTGCTTATATTTTGACTATCAAGATACTTATGTTGGAATTTTATGATAGAGAAGTCTGAATCTAACTGATTCAGGGCTCTTTGAATACCGATGCAACAATCCTTATTCATATGTGGATCGATCATCTCCCCTTATTTGGAGGATACTCAACCTTACTTGAGTCAAACTACAATTTGATTGACTTCAACCAACATGTTCAATCCTAATCTTCTAATATAGACAAGTCTGAGTCAAACTGAGGTAACATAGAATTGGACAACAGTGTAACTCAAAAGTTTGAACAAATTCAATATGTAGAATTTAACTCTTTCATTTCTTAACAACATAGATTTTCTTAATTCTCACTCAATATTCATCTCGTGAATATTTTTCTGATGATATAAATGAAAAGGTTGATTGAACAAAATCTAACACTAAAAATGATCCAATGCACATATCTTGTTGTTTCGAGAGGTATTGTTTCTTCTGGTATGTTTACCTTCACTCGTGGCCGCTTCTCAGCGTTAAACTTCCGGACCTCGTACCGTATCCTCTTCGCAAACAGGCGGTTCCTTCTCTTCTCCTTGTACCTCATCACCCTCGCTTCCCTGCTCATGCCGCTCCTCTCCTTCCCCTCCGCCGGCTGCTCCGGCACCTTCCATGGACTACTGCTCCTGCACCCCACCTCCACCAGCACCTGCCCCACAGCATCAGTCGGTGTTCACGACACCCAATGCGTCAGATCTAACGTGAGAGGGGGGATGGAGAGGTGTTTGATAAATGGACTCACCGGGAGGACCGCGGAGTCGCAGGGGTGTTGGAGCTGCGGCACGACCTGAGGACCTTCGCCGTCCATGTAAAGCGGCCCCCTGTCCGACCACACCGCCAGGATCTCCTCGTAGTCCAACTTGAGCGCCAGAGCCTGCGGCGTCACGCACCGCCAAAGATCCACGCCACCGTTGCCCTCGGCGGCGGAGCTGGCCACCTCCTCCTCCGACGAGGAGGAGGAGCGGCAGTACGCCCACCGCTCCCGTCCCCGGAGTGCCCGCCTCGCGAGCCCGTCTCCATCTCCACCCTCCTCCTCCTCCTCCTCCTCCTCCCGGTTCATCGACCGCGACGCCAGGCACACCGGCGAGGGCGAACCGGATGAGGAGTCGCCACCACCGCCGCAGCCGAGGAGGGCGGCGATCGTCGGCTCCCCGCCCCCGCCGCGGTCGTCGAGCAGGCACGCGACGTGGGGGTCGCGGTCGAGGTGCTCCGGCTGGAGGGGGAAGAGGTCGAGCTGGTGGCAGCGGGCGGTGGCGTCGTCGTCATCGTCGGCAGCAGCGGAGGAGAACATGTCGGAAGGATCCGCGGGCGAAGGAGGAGGACGAGGAGCGAGGTGACGACGGAGGCTGACGTACTTGGGCCTGCGCGCCTTCGATCGGGATCGCCGAGAGCTCCGCATACTCCCACTACTTAACTCGTCCGCTGATGGAGCAGGAAAAGGGTACACAGTCTCCTCCAGTTTCGATCTCCACGGCAAAATGTCGCGCACTTTTTCTAGAAGGATCGGCGAGGGAGTGCTGAGCTGGACCAAATCAGGACACATGTAGCGAGGCCATTGGAGGATAGGTCAGAAGATCGCGAGGTTATCCGGATTTCGTCGGTTGCAGGGTTGGTGATTCACGAGAGACGTAAATGCGCATCACGGGAGTCGGGGTGGGCCAGCGCGAGATTTGGAGAAACTGATGACGTCTGATCATGATCAGAGGGCGGAGGAGGATCGGATTCCCCAGTTGTCATGGGTCCACTCTAAACCTTCGATCACCCACGTCACAAATTAGAACAGCAGTACAATTATTGAATATAACTTGATAATGTTTTGTAATATTTAAAGATACTAAGATCAAGTAGCAACTCATCAGTCACATCAGCGGACTAATGTAAGACACTGACGAAGGGAGAAGGATGCTAGATATTTGTCACGGGGATCTCGCTCCTACTTCCGCACCCAAGCTCGTACGGGAACCGGGACTCGGGACCCGAGTCAAGGAACGAGACACCGACAAAGGAGGGGTGGGTTAACTCGCAACAACTCAGGTCACACCCAGTCGATGAATCTGAGCGTTTTTTCGACTATAAACAATTGAGATCGTAAAGATACGATCTCAATTATCTATAGGCAACTACGAGAATCTTTTTTTGTCATTAAATTCTATACAAGACAATATCTTTGGTTAAATTGAAACTCTGACATTCTTATTTCCAGTAAATCTTCTTAAGTAATCATTTCGTCTGACCATAACGTCTATGAATCTCCTAACAATATGATAAGTCCATAAACAAAACGACCAGATGATGAAGGCAACATATTCAACAATGCCAAGTTCAATTACTAATATAGTTTTATATCAAACAACAATCAACATGAAACCGTTTGTTAGAGTGACGTCCTGCCCACAGTAGACAAAAGTTGCGGGCCATTATTCTCAAGCACAATTGGATGCTAAGAGTTCAGTACATACTCATTGGTGAACGCTATTATTGCAAATGGTAAACGTTCCATGTTGCCGTGACTGCAAAACAAGAGGAATCTCACGGAAAACTTACTGAAGCTGAAGCTTTTTGATGGATTCAATTTGCTTTGCGGGGTTCAATCCCTTGGGGCAGGCATGGGCACAGTTCATGATAGCATGGCAACGATACAGCTTGAACTCGTCGTTTATGGCGTCCAGACGCTCCTTTGTGTACTGATCCCGGCTGTCTTGTATCCACCTACACAACAAAGCAAACCCTCAGCTCCGAAAAACATGTCCAAACAAAATCATACTCGAAGCAGAATTTGAGTACTAAGAAATATGGAACAGCACAGAAGGAATCCAGAAAGGATAAACATGTGCAAGGCTTTTACCAATTGCTCATGCTCATCAAAGACAAGCATTGTCACAATTCATCAGTCTATTTCTTTTGTCCATTAATTGTCGTTTGCTCACCGAAGTCCAAATATCTTGCAACATTGATAGTACCAGAACAAAACCACACGATCTTCAATATAGATACTGGCAAATGTGGGATATGTTCCCAGGGCCTCATTTTATTAAACTGGATCAGAGTTTACGGGCATATGGGTACATAATAAGAAGTAATGATCAGACACCGCCAGGGTTTACCATGAAACATTTGTCAAGATTGTGATGACCTGAAAATCTAAAGTTGATGTACTCGTGGACACCAGTTGCATGAAGCATGCTTTGTGTTTCAAGGTTGGAGCATCTCTACAATTAGATTAACAGCACACATGGAAAAATGTGTCCTTGCATCTAGGTTGCAGGCAATACAAACTACAAAGTTACATAAAACATTCAAGCTGAAAGGAACATGCAGAAAAAATATTATGTGACAAAATCTCAAGAATAACTCCCAGCTACTTCAGCGAAACTAATCTAACAACCATACAATTGATGTTAGACAAATTTTAAGCTTTGCTTCCTGGAATAGTGTAAGATGCCTCATTTACATTACCCAAGCAAGAATTAATGGCCAAACCAAACTGAATGATGAATCAGGAAAGCTACCCAATCTGTCTTTATAATCAAGGAAAATCCGGTTCATCTTAATAGCAGAGTTTTTTATGTTGCCCAATAGATACACAAACTCAAGTCTTCTATATATTGATGGATACAGTTGTAGAATTAAAAATTGAATTCATTTAAATATTACCATATCCCTGATATCATCTTTTTTTGCAGTATGAAAAAAAAACTAGTACTCAAGCTCATCTGGAGCTTCATCCCAGATTCAATAATCAAGGTACAAGAAACAAAAAAAATCACAGAGTAATCAATTACCCATAATCCTACCCTTATGCCTATGGATGGAGACCCTGATGATAATGGCAATTTAACAAGGCAGATCTCAGTTGACACATAATCAATGCTGTAGTTATTCACAAACAAGATACTTGGTTATTTTGTTAAACTATGATCATATCAGAAGGTTTTCCAGGTAAACTGAGATATAAAAAACTCTAATAAGTGAAAAAAGAAAAAGAGAAAAGAAATCAAGTTTGAAAAAAATCAGAACAGGAGAATCTTAAAAGAAAGACCAGTGGAAGGCGACTTGAGAACAAAAGTTGTTAAGCAAAAACCAAATGAAGAATTCAGTGCCATATGACTTATTCAACAAAATAATCCAAATGCTTGGTTTTGATAGATATATTGTTAAACCTTAAACCTATCCTTTACTCGAGTAATTCAATGCTCATATGCTTCAACATTATTAGAACATGTTGCCACAGACCCTCACAAACTCACGAACTCAGCTTTAGTCGTACAAACGGTCCAAACCTTTGGTTTTGAAAAATATACTGTTAATCCTTCCTTACAAGAACATGTTACCACCGACCCTCACAAACTCACAGACTCAGCTTAGTAGTACAAGACAAAGGATCAATAAATGACAAGCCATCATGATGACAACCAAGATACATAATGATTGAAGAAGGAAACCAAAACAACATTTCACAGGAGATGTGAATGATGGAACTCAGAAGCAGATATCTTGGGCTCCCTAACTGATGAAGTACCTGCCACTATTAGTATTTGTCAAGGGCTGATTCAAATTGGAAGCCTTAAAAATTCTTCACAAAAATGACCTTTTTTTGTTAAATGCAAATGTGAAATTCACACTAATGCTACCTTTAATTTGCACCTGCAAGAAAAGAACCTGGTTACTAGGCCTGCTAAGTTATTCTGCACAAGGTTGATGATTCCAGCCTTATCATTTACTGGACAGGAGATAAATTGACATGTTTTACTTTAACAAAAACAACATGGCCTCCATGTAAGGTACTTTGACAACATGCAATTTAAACAATTGCTAACTGAATGCCAAAAGCCCCATATTCAAAGATTCCTTCAAAGTTCTAACTATTTTTTTCTTTCTAAAAGCAACACAATATCAAGTTCGTTAAGAAAATTATTTCACAAAAAGAATTATTTGCTCATAAAAGAGTTTATAATCTCATAATCATTGTAATTAAGCAAGTTGTGTGATTCTCAGTAATCTACCCAGCAAGCACATCTAAGTACATAATCCATGGCTAAAACGCAATTTCCCAATAAAAAATTGAAATTCATCAAGTTCATGTTCATTTGTCGCTTCCTATAAAGCGATAAAACATACTCGCCTCAAATACATGCAAAGAAGATATCTTATGAATGACTTCATGATTATTTGCATAAACACAATGACGCAGAGAATTCCACTCTTTCTTATAAGAAAATATGGCACACAGACAGTCAAGATGCCACATAGTGCATATGCAGTGTACAGATGCATACACAGCCATGATTGTATGTGGTTTGTATTAAAAAAATTCAAAATAATATAATAAAGGGCAAAACAAATCAAATAGGTATATGCTATAGCCAATCATAAACTTAGAAAATTATTTTAATACTCTTTAGGAAGCTATGTAAATGATAAAGTTAGAAGAAGCAAATAAAAGCCTAATTAACAAAAGTTCATTAATAGTGTATCATGTTCTATAGTATGAAATAATACAATAGTAGAATTAGTAACATTGGGAGGAAACATAAATCCGTATGAAATTACAATTTCATATATATGTGCACCACACAAGCATACATATTGATGTGCTTGACCACTTATGCAGTTGCAGACACTGCATATGCAATCACACACCCTACACAAGCCACATATGTGAGGTAACCTTTGTACATATTTGAGGCTGCACATACCACTTCTTAAAATAATTTAACAGAAGAAGCAAAGAAAAGCCTTCTTTAAGAAGCTATGTAAATGATAAAGTTAGAAGAAGCAAAGAGAATCCTAGTTAACAAAAGTTAATTAATGGTTTATCATGTTTAACAGAATGAAATAATACAATCATACACTTAGTAACATTAGGAGGGAACAAAAATCCATATTCAATTACAATTTCATTTATATGTGCACCACATGAGCATCCATATTGATGTGCATGACCACCTATGCAGTTGCATACACTGCATATGCAATTACACACCCTACACAAGCCACATATATGAGGTAATCCTTGTACATATTTGTGGCTGCACATACCACTTCTTAAAATAATTTAACAGAAGATCAATCGACTATAGGCAGCAAATAAGCCACATAATTTTAAAGCCAAATGCCTGTTAAAGCGTCACAATGATCATCCATAACATTCTTTTACAAATCCCAGTTACATTTATTCATCAGAGACCAAGGTGGAGTCATAGAGAACAAGAGAGAGACAGATAGGGAAGGAGGGAGAATGAAAACCACATTAGCTTGACACGTACAAAAGTTATAAACCTACTTTATTCCAGATACTAACACCGGAAGCATATTCATTCCATGTTGTCATGCTTAGTTGACAATTATAAAAATTGATCATTTTGTAATTTGAGTTTAGGCTCTTTTGAATTGTACATGCATATGACAGCATCTAATTGAAAATTTTCTAATAAGAATTATAAAGGCAGGAAGGAACTCCAACATCTCTTTCCTCCCTCAAGGACCCAAATTCTATAAACACAGATTGATTGTTAAACCCTCAACCTCATGATGTTTGTGAATCGGCCATCAATTTATAAACAACAAACACCGACAAAATTTTTATAAAAAAATCATTTTCTTGATCACCAATCATTGACATAGTCCAATCATTAAGCAGCAAAGCTGAATTCAACAAAAAAAATTCTTCAAAGAAACAACTTTGGGCTACTTTAAGCAATGAAAGAAACAAAGCTAACCAACCCATTCCTAGAGAAAGGGATCCAGTAAAAGAACAAATCACCTGTGGGCGTGGAGGAGGGCAGCCGGCCCGAGATAGGTCTCAGGATTCCACCAGTAGCTAGGGCAGGCGGTGCTGCAGCAGGCGCAAAGGATACACTCGTACATCCCGTCCAGCTTCGCGCGATCCTTCTTGCTCTGGGGAACCTCCTTCCCGGGGATGGGCGGCGGATCCTTCCTCTTGAGCCATGGCTCCACGCTCTTATACTGGTTATAAAAGTTGGTCATGTCCACCACCAGATCCTTGATCACATACATATGCGGCAGCGGCGTGATCATGGTCGCGGCCGCGGAGGAGGACGGGATCTTAGTGAGGCAGGCGAGGCCGTTGTCCCCATCGATGTTCATCGCGCAGGAGCCGCAGATACCCTCCCGGCAGGAGCGGCGGAAGGTGACGGAGGGGTCGATCTCGTTCTTGATCTTGATGAGGGCGTCAAGGACCATGGGGCCGCACTCGCCGAGATCGATCTCGTAGCTCTGAAGCTGTGGCTTCTCCGGCTGGTCGGGATTCCACCGGTAGATGGAGAAGGTCTTGGTACGCTTGGGCTTGGAGGCCGCCGAATCGGACTGGGACGAGTGGTGCTGAGCCTGAAGAAATCGCGCAGCCGTGGTCTCCGGGGCGTGGGTCGGGAGAAGGCCACGCGCGGCAGCGGCGCCTCGGCGGAGGAGAACCCTCGATGCCGCCATTGGAAGCGAGCAAACGGGAAAGCACAGGGAAAAGAAGCGAAATAAGAAAGGGCACCGAAGTGATATGATCACCGTCGGCACAAAAGGTGTGTGGGTCACGAAGAAACAGAAATACCATTTCTTATGGACCCACGTGTTACACGTTGTTTGTGATTGGTCTTATTCTTAGATCCTGCATAATCGATTACGTGGCACACATGTGGTCCAGTAATATTTCAGGTAAGCGAGAAGGTGGGAAGAGGGAAAATGGTCACAAGAACAAAAGAAAGAGCTGATGGGTGCGCAATGAAATTTATGACGTGGCATCGTTGTGTCCCAAGAGAATAGAATCGAAAGGAAGATATGCTTACACTATTTCCCACCGTCCAGTTGATTGGAGGAAGTTGTCAAGGTTCAGGTTGGGCCCGCGTGTAGAGCAATGCCACTACCAATTGCAAAGAAGGTAGCACTGATCGAAGCGGTCGAAGAGCCTTTTTTTGTGAACATGTAATCCCCACCAGCGCCACTCATCATCCATGACCTCATCATTAGTGACGGTAAGTAATCTTGTAACTGTCCTTTTAGTGATTATTCACTCAAAGTTAGGTCAAAAATTTATTATTATTATTATTAGACATGAAAAAATGTGGAAGCCACCTCCCAACTTTCTGAAAATGTGGTGCTGACTCAGATTCATGTTCTCATATTTTTCTGTTGTTTTTTTAAAGAATTTTAAATAAATAATAGAATCAAATTACTTACTTTGGTGGTTGGCTTGAGAGTCTTTGGTCTAATGAGGAAAATAATTCAAATGATATAGAACACAATCCTTGCCTGAGTGAGGCATCCTCCAAAGACACCAATCCTTTTCTCCATTGTGTTCTCAGGCTTCATGAATACTGATCTGATCTGTCATGTTTCCACAGCACTTGGTCTTTCTCATGAGTGATACTTATCTCAAAAACTATTTGATGTATGAATTCAGAGACAGAGGAAGATTCCATTTTCCATTCAGCATCACTATAGTCATCTTAGCATTTAAAGGATTGGAGACATCCTCTCGAGATAGTTTCTCATTACTCAGTTTATACCCACATACAATCTTGACAGTTTCTTACACACACCCAACTGCAAGAAATGGGGTGTGTAATGCTCCAAAGAATCTTGCCTTGAGTTTTAGTCAGTGAATCCAAAGTAGTTCATCAACAGCACAGATAGTATATGATGAACAAAGAATTCCCAGAGAATGGCAGTTCTATTCCACTCATTGATTGATTTCAAACCAACTCCTGTCACAGGATCACAAATGTGTTTTCTAATAAATCAGGCCTTCACCTCATGAATTATATGCTTTGGCAAAATAAAAGCACGATTTCGGTAGTATCTGTATGCTCAACATTAGTCTTCAACTGTAATATGGTTGAATGAGGTAAAACTGAAGTGTGTCTTGTTCATGTTCTAGCTTTTGAAGTTATCCTCTGCACCAAAATCATTTGTTCCACAGATTCTAGTTCAGAAGAGGCAAGGAGAAACTCTATATAACAGGAGGAAGCTCTTAATGCAGCACAAGCAGAACCCTCATCAGCACAAGCTTTTGAAGTTATCTTGGCCCTCACAAAACTATATGTTATCTACCAAGTCCAAAGCACCTCTAAATAGGTTCTCCTATCCATGTTTTACTGTAACGTTTCAAATTCTTAAGTAAGCAAAGAAAAATATTTATCAACTTGACAAACCAACTATAGCCTTTTTTTCCCTCAAATCCAAAAGATTACTTAGAAACATTAAAACATAAGTTTTGTATGAAAGAAAAGGTTACTTGGAAAAACTAGTTTCCGTTTATCTCATCCCAAAAAAAGCATGATTTATAGAACTTGCATAATTTAAATCAAGATTCAAGAACTTTCACATGTATGCGATGAAGAAAAAGAGAAGTTCCTTTCCAACTGGAAGGACAAATAACCCAAGGGGTTCAGCTAATATGTGCAGTATAAGCATCACTAGCAAATGATATACTACAAGTGAATAGGCAATGAATTCCATGCATACATGACCAAAGTGAAGGTGAGATCAATGAAGATAAAGTAGATGCATCAAGCTAAAGTAAACATGGGGGAAGAATGACTTCAAGTTACTCCACGGGTTCAGATATCACTGATGATCGAGGACAAAGTAAAAGAAAAGGCAATAATAGTTAATAGACCTTGTCGACAGGCAATAATTTCTTCATTTTCGTTCCTGCCCATTGATGTCATAATAGAACAAGAAGCAAATATGAGTTAATTATGATAATTTTAATTATATTCGTGTTAAGATGCTTTTAGACAGCTTATCCAATCTAAGCCATGGCCATCTTATTTGACTCGACAAAGAGTCTTCAGATGACTTCATGAGTTTCACAAGGCAAATGGGGAGTGCATAAACACCTGATCAGAAAGTCAATTAGCATATATAATAGAACAAGAAGTAAATATGAGTAAATTCTGAGATGTTATAATGGTGTTTATGTTAGTCACTTTTAGACAGCTTATCCAGTCTAAGTCATACCAATCTTATTTGCTTTGAAAAAGAGTTTTCGGATGACCTTCATGAGTTCCACGAAGCAAAAGTGTGCACAAAGACTGATAAAGAAAGCCAATTAGCATATATACTGAGCTCCACCTTTTCTTTTCCTTCTGTTTTTCTTCTACAAAGTGTTCTTTAACAATGTGCCTTAAAACGTTTATTTTATATGCAATTATTCTTAGGAGAATTACAATGGTACTCTACTTCACAATTGGAACAAATGAAGTGTGAGGTCGGAAGAGCTCTTTTCTTACCAGACCCAATCCACAAGGAATGGAATGGTCAGCTTTCCAGCAATCTGTACACCATTTTCCTTAGGTCTCCTGATCATACTACATAATCATAATAAACCAAGAAAAGGGTGTCTGGAATGATTAGAGGCAAACTATCTATATAGGAATAGAAGCGCCTCAGGTTATCCATTTCTAAAGTCATGGTGTCGACCACATCGCTCTTGTTTGTAAGCACCCATAGGTCTCTTGACCGCACCCTTTTTATGCTTCCCCTACAGAAGGGGCAGGACTGAGATCTCACATTCCTGTAAAGTACGATCATGTCTCATTCAGGGAAAACCAAAGTTGAAAGAGAGCACATAACAAACTGGAACGGAGGAAGAATTCACCAGTCACGGTAGCATTTTATGCACATGGCATGGTTGCAGTTCGGCAGGACCATTTTGGTGCAAACCTCCATACAAATTCCACATTCGTCGTCTCTGTCCAATTCCCTATCGAAAAACTTCTTCCAGTGTTCCATCCTTTTCCTGACAACTACCTCTTCAGCTCGGCCCTTCTTAGATCGTGCTCTTTCGACCAAGTTGCTTTCGAGTTGTCGAAGGGAGGGATATATAATAGCTGCAAATTTGGTTCAAGACTACAAACCGTGTGACGATATACACACATATATGGGAAACTAGGCAATTCAAGAATTTGCAGCACAACAAAGAATTTAAGTTCGGATTGTGCACCGTAGAACTCTCTAATGCTAGCTCGCCTTTCGAAAGTAGATACTGTTGTCATACCATCAACATAGACCTGCATAAATCAGCTTTTTATCATCCCACATGGCTGGCTGTAAAGACATTTCTTCTTCAATGATCAACAGTAAATTGCAGATGATACTTGAAAGAACTATCCCAAACTGTCAGAGAAGTACCTTGTGGACAAGAACTCGAAAAAGCCCCAAATTGCGCGGTAGGCTGTAAGAACAAGTGCAGTCCAACCACTGCATTAGGAAGAGAAAGAAGGGTGCCAAGGGGCTATAAGACAACCTCATCTGGAGACATGCACCGCCATAAGCCCTTTGGATAGCATCTGCCCTGTAATCCCAACAAGCCAACCACACTCAATCACCAGGACATGAAACCATCATCTGATTCCAAAACCCTAGAAATCGAGACCACCCACCCTTGGGTGTCTGACAACTGCCTTTGGAATCACTATAACCACTACACTAAAACAACAAGCATATAAGATACGAGAAGAGGAGAGAAAGATTACAAGGTGTTGGCATGGTTTATGTCAGCTTCGAGGGCTTTGAGTGAACCTCTGAAGGATGGTGGCCTGGCCATCTGGCTCTGAAACATTGCTTGGCCACTTCTCTTGTACCTCCTTGTGCTTTCTGGGATGAGAAGACGAGGAGGAAAAAATAGCAAACAAGCAAATGATTAGAATCCTTCCAGCTGCTACCCTATGCCTTCATTATATAGCAAAACTCTCTCTCTCTCTCTCCCTAAAAGAAAAAGTGGACCGCAAGGGGGTTGGGGGGGCGGGGGGGCAAGAGAAGGCAACTTGTCTTCCTTGGAAAGAAGATTAAGAAGAAAAAGAATACAATCTTCAAAGGTTGAATTGAATGGCTGCGGATGCACAGATTTCTATCTTCCCCATAAACAAAGAAAGGCCACAAACAACTCCACCAAGCCACAGAAAACCAACAGGGGGATGAGAAATTGCCCTGCCCGTTGCTGGTTGATTCCTGGGAAGGCTGGGGAAGGATTGCTTCTTCTGCGGTAGGATCAAGAAAGGGATTTGGAGGAGGCGTCGACGCCCACACCGGCCTCGGCTGCATGATTGACCGATTGACCTTCATCCAAGTCAACTCTTTCGGCTCACCCAATCGAAAGGTTGATGAATTGCCAACGTGTCCAACGTTGATAACATTATTTTTCATTTTTCTAAATATATTCTTTATTTTTTTTATTTTTCTCAAATAACATTATTTTCTTGTAATCCCCATAATGCTCTTCGTCGTTGATCACCTGCCATGCTCTCTATCGTCGTCTCCACCCTCGAGACTGATAGTGGAGGTGTCAGACAAGGGCACGATGATCGAGCGTCTGATGATAAGACCGGACGACGAATTACGATAAGAGACATTATGAGTATTACAGAAAATAAAAATATCATATAAAAAATAATGTGTTAAAATATTCTCTAATAAAAATATAATATATATTTATTAGAATATATATATATATATATATATATATTTATTCTAATTGCGTTGACCAAACATTTTGGCCCAATTTCTGTTGGTTGTCAACGAGGTTTGACCTTTGGAAGATCACTTGTAGGTGAGTATTTTGATTCCTCAATTGCATCCCACCACATGCATGTAGTATAATTGCCTATGAAACTTTGATTCATAGGAACAAAAATATATATTTGAAACAATAAGAATATTCTGGTCCTCAAAACTTTGGTTGATTTCTAACATGTTTTATTATTATTTATAAATGAAATATCACAACAGCTAATTCAACGAAAATGGAATTACGTTATTAGAAAATTAAATATCTACTTCAGCTTAATATTTGATCGAATTATAAACTCGTTGTATCAATCAATATCTAAATTTTATTTTACTTATTTAATTTAGAAACCAATTCCAAGTGGTTTCGATTTTGATTATGATTCCAAATCGAAATAATTTTATTTTTCTAAAATATCCTCTAGTTAGTCGTTTATGAAGCTATTCAAAAATATATTCATCATTTGCTGGATCAACTTTTTTTTATTTTTGGTCAGTTGAGAACTAAACTAAAATTTTTGGTTTTGATTTTGATTTTAGATTTTAACTGTGAATCATCAAATTTAGTTTGATTTGTAACGTTCAAACTATTGATATGATTTTATGCTGATTCTAAATGAACTATGATGTCATTTATAATAAATTAATATTAGATTAGAAATGATGATGATAATAATAATATATGATGGTTGTAGTGAAAATATGACGATAGTGATAATAATATTGTAATAGTGTATTGGTGACAATAACAGCGATAATAAAATGATTATGGTCGTGATTAATTAAGGTAAATTGGAGAGCGAATACATTATGATGGCATATTAGGTAAGAGATACTAACAACTATGATGCCAACATTAGCAATAATAATAAAGGAGTCATAATGATGATATTGATGATGGAATGGTAAGTTAAAGATACTGATATGATCCAGGAGAGGGTTCGTTCTCTTAAAAGCTTGATTGTTACTCGATCGGGAGTTTTATTGCTAAGTGTCTTTCGTACATCTGATTGGATCAAAATGATTGTGGCTTTCGTAATCATGATTCCAATAATTTTTCCTGTTTTGTATGGTTATTATCGACACATATGATAATGTCTCGTTGACATGCTTGAGGGGGTCGACTTGGCGTGGAATTCTTCAACCATGATGACGAAAATATGAAAATAAATGATAAAACAATAATTTTAGTACTTCGGTTGATGATGATGAACGATAGTATCGCTCGAAGTTATGAATGATTATTATGGATGATAAGAGCGATAATAATATATGATAGCCGTTTTGCATCTACATTAGCATCGATGTAGTTACCAAGTGACGAAGGAGTCATTGATGCAAATGTTAAGTGATGTTGCTCTGCATTTGTGTTGACGTCAACATAGTTGTCGAGTTGCGCCACTTGACATATGCGTCGATAGCTCTTTCACCACTCCATATCTTCATCGACAATCCTTTTATCGCTCGACAACTACGTTGATATCGACACAAATACAAATTAATGAAAAAGGTTGCTTGGCAATTATATCACTGTCAATGTTGATGTAAAGTGACCCTCACCTCTCTCTATCACTCTCTTAGTTCACAATAACATCATCATTGACATAACATTATTCATCATCATCAACTAAAATATTAAAATTATATTTTTATAATTTATTTTTATATTTTCATTGATAAAAATGATGATGTTAGGATAAATAAACCTAGATATTTTATTTTTACAAGAATATCAATATAATTTTTTAAATTATAGGGATGAATATTAATGGTAGTTAACTAAAAGGATAAAGTAACATCAGTTATATATGCATCAAAGACAAAACTGATCATATCCGACGGTAGAAAACCTGTATCTTTTTTTAAGTATTATTTAATTTTTCGTTCAATTTCGTATTTTTTTTAAGCAACCCTGATCGATTAAGCGAACGTCTTCGCCTATATAAGCCGAAGCTGAAACCCGCACTCCCCGTTCGGTTCCTATTCACCTTGTGTTCTCACTCTTCGATCGCACCATGGGTAAGCCTCCGATCTCCTTCCTCGATCGCCTCGATCTTCGTTCTTTTGGATCGTATGTGATCCGGTTGTGATTCTTACGTTCTTCTTTTGCAGCGGGAAATATCAAGATCGGCATCAACGGTTAGTTTTCCCCCGACGTTTTCGAAATCTATTTGATCGATGAGGGCCTTGTTGATCCGATCATGTGGTTCTTGCTAGGGTTCGGAAGGATCGGGAGGCTGGTCGCCAGAGTAGCGCTCCAAAGCGACGATGTGGAGCTCGTCGCCGTGAATGACCCCTTTATCACCACCGATTACATGGTACTATGTCATTTTAGTAATCTTTATCTAGAGTGCAGATCTAACGATAATGTGATTTCAGCAATGGCTGGATTGATGGCTTATCTCCCCATTCGTTTATGTTTGTTGACATCGGATGCTTCAATCTTCTTGTGATATTCTTGATATGTGGATCGGTATATGTCCTGATCCGTGGTTAACAGTGAATTCTCTGGTTCTAGTGGTTTTCTGTAGACCAGATTGGAAACACTTAAACATCTGGTTGACTATGACTATTCCAGATATTTTTGTTCTGTTTGGGGTTTTGACCTTATCGCAACTTGAAATTATCCTCATCTCATTTGGAAATGATATGACAGCGTTTGTTGCCTTTCATATATGTCTGTTCGTAAATTGCAAGATCTTTACATTTGCTCCATTTTTTTCCTTCAATCTGATACTATTTGGCTGGTTAATGCACTGCAGACGTACATGTTTAAGTATGATACCGTGCATGGATCTTGGAAGCATCACGAGATCAAGGTGAAGGACTCCAAGACTCTTCTCTTTGGCGATAAGCAAGTTACTGTTTTTGGAGTTAGGTATCCTATTCTTAACCCTCTTCTGGTAAACGGTACAGGGGTGTTTAGATGTTATCATCAGTTGTGCATTGAAACTTTTATGGTTTTTAGGAATCCTGAGGAGATTCCATGGGGTGAGACCGGTGCTGAGTACATTGTGGAATCCACTGGTGTCTTCACTGACAAGGACAAGGCTGCTGCTCACCTTAAGGTTATGGTCATTCTAGATTTGCTTTATTTATGTGATTCATTTTTGTCTCTTTATTAATATCGCCACTGATGATTGACTCTGAATGTTATTCATTCCCAACCATTCTAGTTTCATATATACAGAAATTTCTTTAGGTTATACATTCCTTTAACTGCTTCATTACTGTCAAATAGCCTGGGCTACTTATATTGTGGACCTACTTTGATGCTTAAAGTGATGTGGTCCTTCGCAATTGATTGATAGTCACTTCAATATATTTTAACATGTCAGCTATGTATCAAGAAATCATTCATAAGTTAGCTATTCCTATCTTTTTATTCTTTTGTGGAAAGTCTGATATGACATTTGAAAGATAGTTTTAGTTGAAATTGGCAAATGAAAGCTGGTAAAACTCACATCTGTGACATTGTAGAAGATTGCCATATGCCATGTAAACTCGTCCTACTTATAACTGTGACCTAGGCGTTACTGGTTCTATCATTCAATTGTATCTCACAGTTTTTTCTTTCTATGAAATTGAGGGATCAATGTACTTTTTCATTTCATCATGAAACTAGTGCTTGGACTGCTGGAATTAATTGGAATTCCCTATTGGACCTTTCTAATCTAAGAACAGGGTGGTGCCAAGAAGGTCATCATCTCCGCTCCCAGCAAGGATGCTCCAATGTTCGTTGTAGGGGTGAATGAAAATGAGTACAAGCCGGACATTAATATTGTCTCCAATGCAAGCTGCACGACCAACTGTCTTGCTCCTTTAGCCAAGGTAAATCACATTTTGACATTGGCTATTTTCTGTCTTTAATCTTGAACTTGATATTAATTGGTTTTGTTTAATTATCTTATGTGCCAGGTTGTCCATGATAGATTTGGAATAGTAGAGGGTTTGATGACCACAGTTCATGCTATCACTGGTAATTATTATTTGCACCTTACATATTTGATTCTTTGAAGTTCAGTAACTTTTCTGAAGCTGTTAATGTGTTCTTTACTTTTGTTTTTCAGCTACTCAAAAAACCGTTGATGGACCATCTAGTAAGGACTGGAGAGGTGGACGAGCTGCAAGCTTCAACATCATTCCTAGCAGCACTGGTGCTGCAAAGGTTATTAGAGTAACCAAATTTATTAGTCATTTAGTTGTATATTCAAGTATTCAACATATACTGTGCGTTTGACTGGTTTCTGTATGTTTTGTGACTTATGTATACCCTATAATGATGGACTGATTAAGAATATATTAGTAAACATTTATGCACAAGGGCGATCACATTAGACCATGTAGATAATAGTGCTACTTTTTATGCATGCTAATCTGCAGACAGTGGTCAATCTTTAAATCCTTGGGTTGGTAGTTAAGATAACTCACTGGTATGGCATTTCCACAATAACATTTTTTGCAGTGGAAGTGAAGGTGTCCTATTTTGATTTATTTCTTGGTCCATTTGCATTACAAGATCATGTGAATGGTAGACAATGTCCATTTGAATTGCTCGAGTTTTACTGCTTATATTACCTTTTTGAATAATTTTACTTCTTATGTTTGCTTGGCTTGGCTTGACAATTGATAACTTGTTCATGACTAATCTGACATCATAAATGCATTTTTAACTAACTTGATCTGGTAATCACTAACATAGGCTGTTGGAAAAGTGCTTCCTGCTTTGAATGGAAAGGTAAATGTTGGTTCTTTTACAGTAGTCCTATGAGGAATGATTTGTATATGCATTTCCACCATAATATTGTTTGTAGTGGAAGTGAAGGTAAACTATTTTGATTTATTTCTTGGTTCATTTGTGTTACAAGATCATGTGAATGGTAGAGAATATCCATTTGAATTGCTCTTTGCTTGGTTTACTTGACAATTAAAAACTTGTTCATGACTAGTCGGACATAAATACATTTTTAACTAACTTGATCTGATAATCACTCGCATAGGCTGTTGGAAAAGTGCTTCCTGCTTTGAATGGAAAGTTAACTGGTATGGCTTTCCGTGTTCCAATTGTTGATGTGTCGGTTGTGGATCTCACTGTCAGGCTTGAGAAAGAAGCCACCTATGAGGAGATCAAGGCTGCCATCAAGTAAGTTGATGTAGATAATTTGTATCTTTTAATGACAATGACTATGTCTGCTGTGTTTTAAGTATTGACTGAATCAAGTCGCCATTCATTTCTTTTACATGTTGACTGTATCGGGTTCTTTAAGTAGGTCAGCTGGAAGGTAATAGAATAGTCATCAGAAGGATGTGGTTGTATCATCTTTTAACTATTACCTTAACAAACATAACTTTCCACTGATCATATTGCTATATAGCATATGCATAGCCGAAGCGTGGGTCATGGACACTTTTCTAAGTTCAGCATTCTAGAATCTTTTTGATTGGTTGCATCACAGGGAGGAATCTGAGGGAAAGCTGAAGGGCATCTTGGGATATGTGGAGGAGGACTTGGTATCCACCGACTTTGTAGGAGACAAGAGGTGCTGTCAACGCTGGAATTCTTAATTCTGAAAGCAATTAAATAACAAGCTTTGAATTTACTCTGCGCATGACTCTAAACTTTCCGTATCAAAGATGTCGATGTATTGTCTTCATCAGATCATGTTGGTTAAGCTTTTAAATTGCTTTTTGCAGATCAAGCATTTTTGATGCCAAGGCTGGAATTTCTTTGAATGGAAAGTTTGTCAAGCTTGTGTCTTGGTATGATAACGAGTGGGGCTACAGGTAACCGAACTATTCTCTCTGCATCAAGAATGATACTGTGGACATCTAGAAGAGTTGGGCAAAATTTTGCTTAATTTCTATTTCCCTACTTGCAGCTCACGTGTTATCGACCTGATTCGCCACATGCACAAGACCCAGTGAGATCACCTGCTTCCCTTGCCCATGCGGGTTGGTGCTGTACGTGGCCGTTCCGCCCTTTTCTTGATACAAATAAAATATTTCTGACGTGATGTTAGCTTGGTTTTTATATGTCTACCTTTTGTTTTGTGATGTTAATTTCTTAGTTCAATGTGAACCTGAAACCCGAAGGTTTTCAAGACTATAATTTTTAAGTTATATTTATTTTTTTCTCTTTATAACTTGATCGATTAATTGAGCTAGTTTTATATATTTATGTCTTTTATGGTTGCTTTGTTAATGCTGCTTGCACTTCAAGATGTGCCTCCTGACACTTACTATTCATAGATGACAATTAACATTATTTTGTTTCTTTTCAATGTGAGGGCATGCGCGGACGTTGGACTCAGTATACAACTTTTGATCACATTACTTTAATCTATTAATTAAATTAATTAACTGTTTGCCTCTCTATGTTTTAAACTCTTCGGAGCTCGGACACCATAAAAATTTTATACGTTTACCTATTTTTATTCTTTCACAGCTTTCCTTGCATAGTTTATTTTTATTTTAAGAAAAACATAAGAATCTATGGCATCTAAACTCACTTCCAAAGCAAAATTATCCACAGAATGTTTAGGAAGCCTAATGTCCCCAAGGCCACAACTTTATCATATGCATTATTTTACATCATATTCTTTGGATGTCTTAACTAATCTTCAGACTGTATACGTTGGACATTTTTTGCATTACAAAATGATGCACAACTTTTGTATAAGGTGTGTGTAAATAAGGGAGAGCCTCGGAAGCTCTGACACTAGTGGCTTCAACCTACAGATTTTGGGAAGGGTAGGAATCGTCGCTCGCACCGCTGCACGAGATCTTCACGTGCATTTTTTTTTGTGAAGTTGCTTTCTAAGCCTCCATTGTTTCGGCGCCTAAAATTCCGCTCACGCGCAGCTGTTCGAGTCGAACTCCCGGAAACCACCTGTTCCCCGCACCGACCCGACAAACCCCGGCGCCCGCTCACAGTAATAATACCAGAGCGAGGAGAGAGAGGAAAAGGAGGATCATCGAAACAACCAGAACAAGAAATAAACGAGAAAGAGCACGAAACCAACGGCTGTCCGCCCACCATTTTCTCTTCTCCGGATGCCGCCGCCTCTCCACCCCTTCTTCCTCCCCTCCTCCCCCTCCCCCTCCCCCTCACTCCATTCTCGCTTCTCCTCATCCTCTCTTCCTCCCTCCTCGGACCCATGGCCAGACCTGGAAGCGGGAAGCAAACGCCACGGAAATGCGTCTTCCTCCTTTCCTGCGTCGTCTTCCTCGCCATCGTCCTCCTCGCCGACTTCTTCTGGGTCTCCTCCTCCTCATCGCCTTCGGGCATCTCTCCTCCCTCTTCGTTTTCCTACTGGCCCACCTCCTTCGACCTCTCCCTCGGCCTCTCCACACCCAAGGCCAAGCAAGTAAGCTCGATCTTCATCCCGATGCCTTTGTTTGGGGTCGGAATTTCGGTTCTCGAATCTGGTACCTAGGGGATTTGGTTTGGATACAATGTTGCTTCTTTTCTCGTCGGATCTGAATTCGATCTGCCGATCTTTCTGTTGCTCCGTCTAGTGGAGACAATGGCAAAGCTATGAGGCTTGCGTTGTTAGTTCATCGAGGTTTTTCTTTTAGATTTCAGATGCTTTAAATATTAGTGAGAAAGATAAACCATGTTTGGAAAGGCCCATCTTTTACATCGGTCCATCTACATTTTCGGATTTGGCTTTGTTTAGCTTTGCTTACATGCCAATGCACCGGGGCTTGCTGTTATCTAATAAGCATAATTTATTCTGATTATGTTTTGGCGACCTCGTTTCTGTTATCGGAAGGATTATATGACGTCTTTCAACCTTTAACTTAATATGGAAATCTCATGCATATCGTCATATGCCTTTGAAAATTTCTCTTATGTAATGTATACTTCGGAAGACTCCTTTAATAAACGTAATTCTCTTGCTTTGGCTTCTGACTGATGCAGCAGTTGTGCGGAATTGTCTTCTCAAAATATTCCCAAGGGGATTCGCTTTATTCTACCTCAGTCCGCCTTTTTTCTTTTCAATTGAATGAATTGCTATTGGCCTGTATATATGAAAGAACTGTTTTTAGAATATTCCTCTTGTCCTCCGACCATGGACAAGAAGTAGTTTCTACTTATGCTTATTCCCTTGAAGATTCATTATTCAAGTGTGAAAAATAAGTAAAAATAGTAGCCGCTGCAAATGATACTAGACCTTTCTGCATTGCTACTTATTTGGGCCAATTCTCCCTGTAACATCTCCTTGTACTGTCAGTTAATCCATGTATTCAGTTTCTCTAGTTTTCCTGATGATGCTGGCAGTGCTTTTTGTGCTTCTTTGTCCAAATTTTGCTTAGGAAATTGTGGACTTGCAACAAAATATTCTTCTGTTATTTTGCTTGTAGAACTAATTTTGGCAATCAAATTGCTGATGCATCCTGGAATTTGTCTTGTTTAGGTGCATTTAGTTGTTTTCAATTTTCAATGCCTTCATATATTTTGGGAGGGTGGCAATTTGATTTTATTTTTTTTAACTGCAGCCAAAAGGAGACTCTAAAGATGTCAAGTTGTCAGTTAGATATCTTAATGCAACTTATGCTGATTTACCTGCACCGCAAATAGAATGGGAAGAGATGCCTGAAGCACCTGTACCTCGTCTAGATGGGGCAGCTGTACAAATTAATGATCTGTTTTATATATTTGCAGGATATGGTACCATTGATTATGTAAGGACTTGTGAAAATTTTAGTATCTTATCTTATTCTTCTAGGCTTTAGACTACATTGACATGCTGTAGTTGTTTCAAATTTCCAAATGAAGTATATCTAAACTAGAATAGATGACTCTGCTTTTAATTCTTATTCTTTGCTGGTGTTTGATTAGTACAACATTTAGCCTTTGATTATTGAGTTTAGTTAGTGTGCTCTGAACTTAATTTGTGAATTTCATGCTTCTACAAGCATTTTGATATCTCATGTTGAAGTACTTGATGCCTAACCTTTTAATTCTAATATCATATTCTTCCATGCGCTCATCATTTAGGTGCATTCTCATGTTGATATATACAATTTCACAAATAATACATGGGGTGGAAGGATTGAAATGCCAAGAGAAATGGCAAATTCTCACTTGGGAATGGCAACGGATGGAAGATATATTTATGCTGTCACAGGACAATATGGTCCACAATGTAGAGGGCCTACTAATCGCAACTTTGTGCTGGATACACAGACGAAAGAGTGGAGTGAATTGCCCCCACTACCCGTTCCTAGGTATGTGCAATTTAGCACATTGTGTCTGGCTAACTCCTGCATTTTTACGGAGTCATCTCTGGAAGAGATCTCTTTTACATAAGCAGCTTCATCTGGATTTTTTCTGCATTTCAATTTTCAGGTATGCCCCAGCAACTCAACTTTGGAGAGGCAGACTGCATGTTATGGGTGGCAGCAAAGAGGATCGTCATGAACCTGGATTAGATCATTGGAGCATTGCAGTAAAGGATGGCAAGGCATTGGAAAAGGAATGGACAACTGAGATACCTATACCACGTGGTGGTCCTCACAGGCATTTTTCCAACATTGCACATAATATGTATCAGGCATAATTTTTACGTGTTATATTGCCAAAATTTTGGTTTAACACCTCAGACTTGAGATGTCATTATGTCACGGCCTTAGCTAGAATTGCCTAAGGCGTGAGGCACCCTTGCGGCCAAAGACGCGAACTTAGCTTGCGTTGCCTAAGTCGCGAGTCACCCTTGCGGCAAAGATGCAAACTTAGCTTGCGTTGCCTAAGTCGCGCTTCACCCTTGCGATATTGCTCCACAAGGATCAGCCCACTTGTAACCTCTCGCAGGTCCCGAAGGACCTGTAAAAAGAGAAAGTTGATTAGTTCGAAAGAACGAGCGACGGACAAGTCCTGACGTCTCGCGAAAAGGGGAAGCTTTACAAGCAATTCAGCGAGCACCTTGCGTGCACAAGAGAAAAGAGGGAGAGGGGGAAAACAAGGGCTTTAGAAAGTTGAACGAACAGCTGTAAGCCCACAAACAGCCGCTCACCTGGTCCCGGGCGCGACAACAAGTTCTTGTCAAGGCAACGTGCGAACTTGCGAAAGAGTGTTCAACGCCCGGTATATATCTGAAGCCCCATCCAGCCCTGTGCCACCCGGGGGGTTCAAAGGGGCTGAGATGACTGACGTTTTGGTGAGCAGAGGCAGATTCCAGAAGTCAGCCCGCGGCACGCGAAAACGGAGCTGTTTTGGGGCTGTTTTGCTTGGTTCGGTGAGCGGTCGCTTTGTAACGCTGCAGCTTGTTTGAACTTATATTTTTACAAGCAAAATGACCCAAAACCAAGAGAAACCATGCTATCAAGCAGCTGTACATATAGGTGTGAGCGACGAACGGTTCGTTGAACGGAGTTGTTGCGAGTGCGCGACGATCGTTCGTGACAATTAGGTGGAAATTAATACCTCCCACTAAACTTTGATATGATTTTTATAGACTCACAGTAGGTAATAGGTGTGGCAGGATCTTTTTCTTAGAAGATTCTTTTAAAATTCTTCATTTTCATGTTGTTTCATAAATTTGGATGTTTTCTATCAGTCATAGATAGTGTTGGCAGAATATCTTGTAACTGGAATACCTCACCTGGTGGTTTATTTTGAAGGAAGTTTTACTTCAGTTAATCTGTCAAACAGTATTTAGAGGTTGGTAGCTTTAACTTATTGCCAACTCAGAGCTTGTTGTAATTTTATTCTTTGTGATGGCCACCTTTATTATATTAAAAATAACTTTGCACTTCTATGACACTTGTAGAGATAGTAAATGGCCTTTGCAGAATAAGTCAGTTTGTAATTCATTGAAGATAGAATAATGAAAATGTAATTTTCTATTTCTCATGGTTTATTATATTTTGCCATCAGGGCATGTGTTGTTGCTAATGATCAACTGCTAGTTATCGGTGGTCAAGAGGGTGATTTTATGGCTAAGCCTGGATCACCTATATACAAATGTTCTCGAAGACATGAGGTACTATCTTTTTTAAGTTGTCATACTTTGCCTACTTCAACGCAAAGTAATTTCATCTTCCATGAAGTAGTTTTATTCTGTTTGGAATAACTCAACTGTTTTAGAATAACATAGTTTAGTACTATTTGTGCCTTGGATATCTTCTGAAAACTGTTCTACTGGAAAATTTTCTAATTCTCTTGGCATTTTTCTACTTGTGCCATGTATATCAAGCTTATAAAAAACAAATAACGTTCTGCCTGTCATTCATATTTATCATGTGTTACATCAAATAATATTTTTTAATAATTTTAAAAAGTGTAGCAAACATAAGTTACAGAATATTTTTCAATCACTATAATGTTGTGCAAACTGTACTGAACTTATCTAAAAGTATGTGAGACTGGGATGAAATCAAAATTGATATCTATAGGGTATAAAATAAAATTGAGCATTTAAGATTAGCCCAATTAAGAATCTCAACATCAACATAATTGGGATAGTGGTAGCATGATAGTTACTATAACATGGCACAGAAACACAATGGGAACAGAGGTAACGACAACAGAATTTTGATAATAGTTCTAGATGATCTGCTGATCCTTTTGCACATTGGTTCATTGAGGATCACTTGTTCCATTAAGCAAATGGTCATTACATTTATTACAGCTTTTTAAGCAAGTCTTCTTTGATGATCATTCCTGTTATCCACCTTTAAGTATGACGTGATTCCGGAGTACTTTACCCTCTAAAAGCCTCGAATGGTGGTATTTCCAAGTTATGGTATGCCAATCACTTGGGCTGTTTTTCTTCTATTATCCCTCTTGACGAGCTGATTACAGTACTTGTCATTATCTGGAAATAAAGAAAGACATGAGAAAGCAAACTATGATTGGTAAGGTTCACTTTAGGAGTTTTATCTTAGATTCATCATAACTGTTTTGTTGGATGTGATATGGAAGATGCCAGAACCACATAACATGGCTACACCTGGAACAAGAAGGAATGTTTTAATAGGAACCTTCCTGCTCTAAGAGAACGTGTATGTACTATATAAGCCAAATGATGTCCTATATACTCGCACTCATATATGAAACAGGTTGTGTGTTCGAAGTAACTTGGTGTCCAACAATACTCTTTAGGGATTTATTTCTGATTGCTATTCTCAAGGCTTTTCTGGTAGATCAGTAGTTTTGACGAAAGTCAGATATCTCGGGTTTTATGGCATGTAAGGGCAAGGCTATACAAAGGGTATGGTAATTAGTGACCTTTTCTGTTCCAACAAACGTGTAGCTTATATCTCCATACTTCAAACATTTATGCTCATACGTTAAATGTTCGATATTAATGTTTCCAAAGTGCATTTATCTGTTTGTCCAGGTGCAATATGGTGATGTTTACATGCTGGCTGATGGAAACAAATGGAAGCAACTTCCTCCCATGCCATTACCAAATTCCCACATAGAGTTTGCATGGGTTATCGTCAACAACTCAATTATTGTTGTGGGTGGCACTACAATGAAACACCCAATTACCAAGAAGATGATTCTACTTGGTGAAGTATTCCGGTTTAATTTAGATTCCCTGGTAAGCAATCTTTTCTCTTGTTTGTTCTTGCTTGAGAAATAGAATAATTTTCTTTTACATTCTCAACGGTTGGAAACATTTTGAATATCTTGATATATTAATGCTTTCCAAACCCACATAACACCAAGTTGTGGCTTGAATCATCATATGCCCTCCACAATGGTTCTATGATTGTTGGCTTATTTCATTCTTGTTACATCGGGTGTTATATTTCCCTTACCAAATGTTATTTCTTTTATACTCACAGAAATGGTCAGTAATTGGTCGAATGCCATATCGAATCAAGACTACCTTGGCTGCCTTCTGGAATGGCTGGCTATACTTCACATCTGGCCAGCGTGACAGGGGGCCAAATGATCCATCTCCAAGAAAGGTTGTGGGAAGCATGTACAGAACCAAATTAAGCTTAACGTGACGTTGTTTATTATCAAGTTCTTCTACGAAAATTCTACTTGCATTATGTTCTTTCATTATTTCAATGAGATTATCTGATCATAAGAAAAACTTGGAAGTAGAGACAGACATTAGCTTGAATTGTGTGATATTTGTATTAATGGAAGTTCTCCAGCACAGAATTTGACGTGTCCAATGCTTCTCCTTAAGATGTTATGACTCGAGACATTGCCTTATCTTCAAACCAAAGAAATGGGGAAAAAATGTGATGCTTTCGCCACAAAAACTGTTTTCTACTAACCAAATGCAGCTTACAATTTCTTCAGACTTGTGTGCAAGTCTTCTCAGATTGAATCCAGTGTGCCTCAGGTTTTACTTGTAATTATGGTGCAGGCCTGAAGGCTTGGAGGAAGAGGAGAGAGTTCTTGAAAACATTTAATTAGAAAATAAAACAATTTGAATTTATTTTTGGAACTTAATAATTTTTTATTATATAATAGATTGATTTTTGACATTTTCTTTATTTGATTCTAAGTGTTTTATTACTTTGCTATAGTTGTCGACCCGAACCCGGTTTCAACCTGATCATTAGATGAATTGGATACGGATCCAGTTCTTAACGATACACGGTGGTCCGCAACCCGACCCGATACCATCACTAATTGACTATTCGAAGCGGAGCGGGTTCTAAACGTCCATCTTCTTTAAACCCGATATATTATGCTCCGTGCGGTCGTCCCGCGAGCACGTGGGAACGGCCTTCGCCTCTCGTCCCCTCTCTTCCTCTGCTGCGCTCGCTTCAGGTCACCGCTTGCCTCTTCTCCTTCCCATTCCTTTCTCCTCCTGCTTCTGAACCCTGATCCTAACATTGAGTCGCGATCCCGCCCCCCTTTCCCTTCGTTTGCTACATCAAGGAAGAGAATCTTGTTCTCCTCCCCTTCGATCTTGCTGAAGATGTTCTGATGGGTTCCTTTAGGTCTCGGATTCCGATGCCGCGGCGCCATCCTGGCCGCCTTTGCCGCCCCTAGAACATCGTTGAGGTCTCAGCGTGAGCTCTGTTTCTGGATGCCCTTATTGTAGCTTCCTTCCAATAGACTTCTCAGCTTGATTTTCTATCAGAGTAATTTTTTGGATTTGATGGCTTGCCCTTTTTTCTTTCTAATTTCTTTCGCAGTTATGGTATATGACGCTTTGATGGAACTCCCTATTGCGAATTAAAGAGGGTTCTTGTTGCGGCATAGGAGGATTTCTCTGGACTGCCAAATGATGTCGAGGTCAGTCTTCAGGACCATGATTTGGTACTCTAAGGAGTACTAAAGGAAATCTATAGTAGAAGATAGATACAACTGAGTTCTTATTGGCCTTTTAATTGGCGAGGCTTGAGAAATCAGCCTCACTGGGTCTTGGATGGTACTGATCTATATTATAATTGGTTTAACTTCTGAAACCTTGGTGCGGACACATGTGCATTATTGGGCTAGAAAGTCAGCCTTGTGACTTTCAAAGTAATTTTGTAGGTAAGTTATACTTTGAATAGACTACCGTTCCAACAAGTATAGGAAGGAAGAGGAGGGAAAAACAAAAGAGAAACTAAATAACTAATCTGGTTGGTCTCTGGTGGAACCAACCGACATGTGTTTCTTAAAATTTGCCATGGATAATTATATCTGGTGAGGTCTAGGTAATGTACAGGATCTATAGTTGCCCCTTTGCATTAATCATGATTTGTGACTAGTGAAATCTAGGGTTTTTGACGGCTATAGGTGCATTATATATGATTAAATCACTCTTTTTTTATGTCCATATGTTATTTTCTTAAAGCAAGTATAAAAGATGTTCGTGTGGTAACTGTAAGAGTATTTTTTTGGCTTTGAATTAATTTGCTGTCATGTGAATTGTGGAAAACCCTATTTGTGCATTGTTCCCTTGTCATTCGGATGGAATTTTAAACCCATGTTTTGTATTTGATTCTCTATACCCCTTTCTTTGTTAGGGATTGGTGTCACGAACGGTCGTCGCGCACCCGCAATAACTCCGTTCAACGAACCATTTGTCGCCCTCATCTACATGTACAGCTGCTTGACAGCATGTTTTGTCTTGATTTTGAGTCATTTTGCTTGTAAAAATATAAGTTCGAACAAGTTGTAGCGCTACAAAGCGACCGCTCACCGAATCGAGCAAAACAACCCCAAAACAACTCAAAACAGTTTTGTTTTCGTGTGCCACGGGTTGTTTTCTGCAGTCCACTTCCGCTCACAAAACGTTAGCCATCTCAGCTCCTTGGAACCACCCGAGTGGCACAAGGCTGGATGGGGCTTCGGTATTGTGTCGGGCGTTGAACAATCTTTCGTAAATTCGCACGTTACCTTGACGGGAACTTGTTGTCGTGCCCGGCACCCAGTGAGCAACTGTTCATTCAACCTTCTAAAGTCCTTGTTTTCCCCCTCTCCCTCTTTTCTCTTGTGTATGCAAGGTGCTCGCTGAATTGCTTGTAAAGCTTCCCCTTTTCGCGAGACGTCGGGACTTGTCCGTCGCTCGTTCTTCGAACTAATCAACTTTCTCTTTTTACAGGTCCTTCGGGACCTGCGAGAGGTTGCAAGTGGGCTGATCTTTGCGGACGCAAATCGCAAGGGCGAAGCACGACTTAGGCAACGCAAGCTAAGTTCGCGTCTTTGCCGCAAAGGTGCCTCATGACTTAGGTAACGCAAGCTAAGTTCGCGTCTTTGCCGCAAGGGTGCCTCACGCCTTAGGCAATTCCAGCTAAGGCCGTGACATTGTGGTATCAGAGCGGGCAAGCACTTCGAGCGAGCAGCGAAGGAACTTTGCAACTTCGCCATGGCAAAGCATCGTGGCGAATCAAGCAAGACGGGGCAAGCCGGACCCTTGCCCCAAGCAGTCGTAGGTGGGCTCCATGTGCACACTCGCTCTCATGCTGTTGGAGCGCTCAAGAGGAGCGCGGCAGCGAACATGATGAGCGAGAAGTTGGCTACTCTCCGCGAGCGAAGGAGGCACAATCTAGAGCGCCAACCGGGAAAAAGAGTCACAAGGAGAGACTCACAACGGCGGAAACCCGCTTGGATGTTCTTGAAGCGAGCTTGGAGGAACTCTACCATGGCCAACAAAGGCTTGTTGGGGTAGAGAGCTCGCAAGAAGGAGTAGAGTCCAGGATCGACAAGGTTGAGGCCCTAGTCGACCGATTGTCAGATGACACCAAAGACTCCGTACAACACTTGTAAGAAGTTGTGGCGGAACTCACTTCGAGGGTGGCCATGCTCACAAGAGCGCTAAATGCGGGAGGAAGCAACACCCGCGTTGCGCCGCCTCAAAACTTGAGGGCACCCGAGCCTCATGGTTATGGAGGGGCCAGAGATGCCAAAGAGCTCGAGAATTTTCTATTCGACATGAACAATACTTTCGAACTACGAGGCCTGATTATGAAGAAACCAAAGTTTCCATAGCAACCATGCATCTGAACGGAAATGCAAAACTTTGGTGGAGAACCCGTTGGGAGGAGATCCAACAAGGTCGGTGTCAAGTTGATACATGGGAGGACTTGAAGCGGGAGTTGAGAGCTCAATTCCTACCGGAGAACACCGAGCTCGTTGCAAGAAGGAAGTTGAGACAACTCCGCCAAAATACTTCCATTCGAGACTACGTGAAGCAATATTTTGCGCTAATGTTGGACATCCAAGACATGTCTGAGAAGGATAAGTTGTTCAGCTTCCTTGATGGTTTGAAGTCATGGGCGCAACAAGAACTACATCGAAGGAATGTCGCCGATTTGATCGGGGCAATTGCTGCCGCAGAAAGGCTCACCGACTTCGTTTCCTCCGAAGACCCGGGAAGAAGGAAACAATCTTCAAGCAATCGCCCTCCAAAATATTCTCGAGGGAAGGAGCTCGGGGGCGAACAAAAGAAGAAGAGTTCCCATAAAGGGCCAAGCCCGAAAGGCAAGGCCCCAAAACCTGGCGGATGCTTCTTGTGCGGAGGGCCACACATGGTGAGGGAGTCCCCACAAAAACAAGCACTCAATGCTTTAACAGCTTCCATTCACCCCCCCAAATCGGACAAGGGCAAGGCTGTCGCTCTTAGTTCGAGTAGTTCTGAAGCCAGCAGTGACTATGAGGAGTCGCATGGACCCCGGATGGGAGCGATGCATTTGTTGAATGCCATGCGGGGTCAAGTGGGGGAGAACACGGAGACAAAGCTACAAAAAGCAGGAAGTGGTGAGCTGATGTATGTAGACATCAAGCTAAATGGCCAAACACCCACAACTTCATTGCCGATCGAGAAGCAAAGCGACTTGGGTTGATCTTGGAGAAGAGCCCAAGTCGAATGAAGGCGATGAATTCGAAAGCCAGGCGAATCTCCGGGTTGGCGAAGGGAGTTCCCATCAAGATCGAAACATGGAGCGGGAGCACCAACATGATGGCGGTACCACTGGACGACTTCCAAGTGATTCTTGGAATGGAGTTCATGCACGCGGCGAAGTTGGTGCCAATGTCGTTCCTAAACTCCCTGTGTATGATGGGAGGTGACGACCCCTGCGTGGTTCCCGTCTCTCGAAGAGGAACCAAGAAACCCCAACATATATCGGCATTGCAACTGAAGAAAGGGGTGCGAAAAGATGAATTAACATTCGTGGCTGCTATGAAGCTAGAGCCACTCGGCGAGAAGGCCATTCAAGAACCTGCTGTGGTGGTGAACGTCCTGAAAGAGTTCAATGACGTTATACCACCCGAGTTGCCAAAGACTCTTCCACCACGCAGAGGCGTGGATCACAACATCGAGCTGGAGCCAAGAGTAAAGCCTCCAGCGAGACCACCCTACCGCATGCCCTCGCCAGAGTTGGCAGAACTCAGGAAGCAGTTAGGTGAACTACTAAGCGGTGGTCTCATCTGCAGCTCTAAAGCACAATTCGAAGCTCCAGTTCTCTTCCAGAAGAAACAAGATGGGAGCCTCCGACTATGCGTCGATTACCGAGCCCTCAACAAAGTGACAGTGAAGAACAAGTGTCCCATCCCGCTCATCGTGGACTTGTTCGACAAGTTGGGCAAAGCCAAGTATTTCTCAAAACTCAACCTTAGGTCGGGGTATTGGCAGGTGCGCATTGCTGAAGGCGATGAAGCAAAGACTACTTGTGTGACCAGGTATGGAGTGTTTGAGTTCTTGGTGATGCCTTTCGGCTTAACCAACGCTCCGGCCACGTTCCGCACTCTCATGAATCAGCTATTTAAGGAGCATTTGGATAAGTTCGTGATCGTCTACTTGGACGATATCGTCGTCTACAGTCAAACGCTCGAGGACCATGTCAAGCACCTTCGGACAATTTTCAAGGTTCTCAGGGAGAACACTTTGTTCGTAAAAAGGGAGAAATGCTACTTTGCCCAAACGGAGATCTTATTCTTGGGGCATCGAATTGGTGATGGTTCCATTCGGATGGACAAATCAAATGTGCAAGCGGTTGCGGAATGGTGAACTCCAAAGAAGGTGCCAGAGTTGAGATCCTTCCTTGGTTTCGTCAACTACTATTGACACTTCATAACGGGGTATTCGAAGCGTTTAACTCCACTGACGGAGTTGTTGAAGACGGAGCAGCCTTAGAAGTGATCTGACAAATGTGAAATAGCATTCTAAGATCTGAAGGCTGCTATTCTGGAAGAACCGGTGCTCAAATTGTCGGACTATGGAGAGCCTTTTGAAGTCCATACAGATGCTTCAGACTTCGTTATTGGAGGAGTACTGGAGGAGTACTCATGCAGGAGGGTCATCCGGTAGCCTACGAGAGCCGCAAGCTCAACGAGACCGAGCGGCGGTATCCAATGCACGAGAAGGAGATGACAGCGGTGATCCATTGTCTACGAGTTTGGCGACACTACCTTCTCGGATCGCGATTTATGTTGAGGACAGACAACATCACTCTGAGCCATGGTTTGCAGTACCGGTCCATACCGCCCAGTACGGGCGGTACGTACCGGTCCGACAGACTTCCGGTACGCGGACCGCCTGTTACCGGTCCGGTACTGTATCAGTACTGTAGCAGTACTGTAGTAGTCCTGTAGCAGTGTAGCATTGCTACAGTGCTCGGCACGCCTGAATATACCGCTCGGTACACCTGGGTGTACCGAGCGGTATACCGTACCGTACCGGTATCGAGCCCAGGTCGAAACTCCGGTACGGTACGGTATTGCGAACCTTGCTCTGAGCTATTTCCAAACGCAAAAGAAACTTTCCCCAAAGCAAGCACGATGGCAGGACTTCCTAGTTGAATTTAATATGGCAATGGAGTACAAGCCTGGAAAGGCAAATGTTGTGGCCGATGCATTGAGTCGGAAAGTGGAGCGCTTGAATTCCGTACAATTGGAGGGCAGAGGCCAAGCAAGTCAGTTGCACTCCAACTTCCTTTCCAGGATCAGGGATGGACTGTATAGTGACCCCCAAGCAGTTATCTTGATGCAGCTCATCAAAGAAGGCAAGGCACGACGATTTTGGGTCCAGGAGGGACTCGTGTACACAAAAGGGAATAGGGTTTATGTTCCTCGAGTGGACAATTTGAGGCGTGAACTCTTAAGAGAGTGTCACGATTCCCTATGGGCTGGACACCCAGGTATTCACCGAACGTTGGCTCTCGTGGAGAGGGCCTTCTATTGGCCGAAGATAGGGACTGATGTGGAGAAATATGTTCGAACGTGCCTCACTTGCCAACAAGACAAGGCGGAGCAGCGGAAGCCGGTGGGACTTTTGGAGCCGTTGCCCGTACCAGAAAGGCCGTGGGAGAGCATTTCCTTGGACTTCATATCAAGCTTGCCACTAGTAGAGAGATTCGGATCGATACTCGTGGTAGTCGATCGATTTTCAAAGTATGCAACTTTCATTGCTGCTCCCCTACACTGTTAAGCAGAGGAGGCAGCCAAGCTGATGATGAAGGATGTGGTGAAGTATTGGGGAGTCCCGCACAATATCATAAGTGATTGAGATGCTCGGTTCTTGGGACGATTCTGGACTGAGCTATTCAAATGGTTGGGATCCAAGTTATACTTCTCCACAAGCCTCCACCCCCAGACGGATGGCCAAATCGAGAGGATAAACTCGCTCCTGGAGCAATATCTTCGGCACTACGTGAGTGCCAACCAACGAGATTGGGTGAAGTTGTTAGACATTGCCCAATTCTCCTACAACTTGCAGCGGAGCTCTGCGTCCAACAAGAACCCCTTCGAGGTTATTACAGGACAACAACCGTCAACTCCTCACACCATGGCAATCGGGTAATACTGGGAGTAGTCCGTCAGCCTACCACTTCGCAAAGGAGTGGCATCGAAATGCAGATATTGCGCGGGCTTACTTGGAGAAGGCGGCAAAAAGGATGAAGAAGTGGGCAGACTTGGGAAGGCGACCGCAAGAGTTCAAAGTCGGCGATTTGGTGTTGGTAAAGCTCTAACCAGCATCACTCTAATTATTTAGGAACAAAGTCCACCAAGGATTGGTGCGCAAGTATGAAGGGCCCTTCCCAATTATCAGCAAGGTAGGCAATGTCTCATACAAGTTGCAGCTGTCGGGGTGGTTCAAAATTCACAACGTTCTTCACGCCAGCAACCTAAAAGCCTACCACTCGGATTCGTAAGATGCTTCCCGAAGTGTTCCAACTCGGCTACCCCCCACCAGAGTCTCCTACGAGAAGCGAGTTGAAACCATTTTAGCGGATCACAAGATAAAGCTACCCAATGGAGCTGAGCAGACCGAGTACTTGGTGAAGTGGTGAAAGCTTCCCCGAACTGAAGCCAGTTGGGAGCCCGAAGACGCCTTACGACATGAAGAAACAATTATCAACAACTACCAACAAGCGTCGACGAGGGCGTCGACAGTTTAAGTGGGGGAGAATGTCACGAACGGTCGTCGCGCACCCGCAACAACTCCGTTCAACGAACCGTTCGTCGCCCTCATCTACATGTACAGCTGCTTGGCAGCATGTTTTGTCTTGGTTTTGAGTCATTTTGCTTGTAAAAATGTAAGTTCGAACAAGTTGCAGCGCTACAAAGCGACCGCTCACCAAACCAAGCAAAACAACCCCAAAATAGCCCAAAACAGTTTCGTTTTCGTGTGCCACGGGCTGTTTCCTACAGTCCGCTTTTGCTCACAAAACGTCAGCCATCTTAGCCCCTTGGAACCACCCGGGTGGCACAAGGCTGGATGGGGCTTTGGTATAGTGTCCGACGTTGAACAATCTTTCGCAAGTTCGCACATTACCTTGACTGGAACTTGTTGTCGCGCCCGGCACCCGGTGAGCAGCTGTTTGTGGACTTGCAGCTGTTCATTCAACCTTCTAAAGTCCTTGTTTTCCCCCTCTCCCTCTTTTCTCTTGTGCACGCAAGGTGCTCCCTGAATTGCTTGTAAAGCTTCCCCTTTTCGCGAGACGTCGGGACTTGTCCGTCGCTCATTCTTCGAACTAATCAACTTTCTCTTTTTACTGGTCCTTCGGGACCTACGAGAGGTTGCAAGTGGGCTGATCTTTGCGAACGCAAATCGCAAGGGCGAAACGCGACTTAGGCAACGCAAGCTAAGTTCACGCCTTTGCCGCACAGGTGCCTCACGCCTTAGGCAATTCCAGCTAAGGCCGTGACATTGGGGTAGTGGGCACCGTGAGTAAGACAGGTTCTTCGTCATTGAGAGACGAATCCTTTGTATGAGTTGCAAGATGCGCCCGAGAGCTTGCTTAAGGTTGCAAGATTAGGCTAGCAAGTTCCATTTTTCTCTTCTCCTCTTCTTTTTCTTTCTCTTTCTTTCTCCTTTTTGTTGGTCACAGTATGCCTGCATATTGTGACCGGTATGGTCTGTGCCACTGAGCTTCGGGATTGGTGTTGATTTGCAGATGTATAATATAGAGATCAGTTTTGAATGTCGAATTGGCTTGATTAGCTGTTCAATTTGTCTTAAATAAGTGATGAGCAACGGTGAAACATGATGACATCCTTCATTCCTACTATATAAGGACTGCTATGTGGAAAAATAATGAGTTCATATTGTTTTGATTAAGGATTAACTGGTTTATGTCATCGGACCATTCAAGACAATGCCTAATATTGTTGGTCTTTTTATCGGACTACAATGTGCTTTGGTAAGAATGAAATTGTTTGTGATATTGTCTGACCCAATACCATCATAAACAATTCCAATATAATTAATATGTCAACGTTCAATGTTTTCTTTTTTTTTTTTAAATGTGGTTTCTGAAATATGAATATCATGATTTCCTCTTACATTGATTATGCACTAATGGGTTATGTACTCACTTGTTTGTACTCTTGCCAGTGTTTTGCCCCATGGGAATGCATGTATTATCCATGTAGGAAATTGGTTTATCAGTTCTAAATCATCTTATTTGCATAACTTAACATGGTTCTTGTTATACTCAGTAGATAATAATATTGAATAGCTATTAGTCAATTATAGTCTAAGAATTTAAATGTTTTAGTTAATATTTTATTTCAAGGTTTACTTTGTGACTTACAACATCCTTCATCCCACTTGCAGGTTTTTGTCTTTTCATAAAATCAGGAAAATTGGGTATTCTTTTCTAGCAAATTACAGAACCAGCTTTTCCACTACAGAACCTAGATTATCTTCAACAAATGGATTCCCTTTTTCATACAGAATGTTATCTTGTTACAAAGTTTTTTGCAGACAAAATAACTTATCTATGCTCTACAAATCTGAGGAGAACTTATACAAGAATAACCCCTTGCGGAAGTTCTCTGTTCTTTCAGCTAGAAGTTCAATGACACATCATGCTCAAGTTGCCTGGCAAAGGCTTTGTGTAATGTACTCTTATAGAGGAATTGCTTCTTCACCTGTCAGTAAGATTGCTTGTGCTACAAGCTTGGCTGTCACTAGATCCCATTTAGTTCCTAGTTTTCTTGCATTTGTTGCAGGAGAGATTGCATTGTCTAAAATGGCTTGGGCAGATGGGGAATATTTTCGAACACGAGATGATTTTTATACGCGTGCACAAGATAGCCATATTTTTCTCACTTCATTTATTCTTTCGCTGTTGGAGTGTTTTATATTATTCCTAAGAGCATTCTATTTGGCTATTCTGTTCTCCCCTATAATAGTAATGGCTCCACTTGCAGATGATTGTGGTCCTAAGTTCAGGAAAGTGTGGATTCATCTTGTTCATTCTACTCTGGAAAAGGCAGGTCCAGCATTAATAAAATGGGGTCAGTGGGCTGCTACACGTCCAGACCTCTTCCCTAGTGACCTTTGCACTGAATTGGCGAAGCTTCATACTAAAGCACCTGCTCATAGCTTTGCCTACACAAGGAAATCTATAGAGAAAGCATTTGGCCGCAAACTTTCTGATGTTTTTGAGAATTTTGAAGAGGAGCCTGTGGCGTCTGGAAGTGTAGCTCAAGTACATCGGGCTTCTTTGAGATTTCGATATCCTGGTCAACAGGCAAAGCGCCTGGTTGTTGCTGTAAAGGTTAGACATCCTGGTGTTGGTGAGTCCATTAGGAGGGATTTCATGATAATTAATATAGTGGCCAAGATCTCCAAGTTCATGCCTACCTTGAAGTGGTTGCGCCTTGACGAAAGCGTGCAGCAGTTTGCTGTTTTCATGATGTCTCAAGTAGATCTTGCAAGGGAAGCTGCCCATCTAAGCCGCTTCATTTATAATTTTCGCAGGTGGAAGGATGTATCTTTTCCAAAACCTCTCTACCCACTTGTCCATCCTGCAGTTTTAGTGGAGACTTACGAGTATGGGCAAAGCGTTTCTCACTATGTTGATGAGCTTGATGGGCATGACCGAGTCAAAAGTGCTCTTGCTCACATTGGGACTCATGCACTCTTGAAGATGCTCTTGGTATGATCTCCATTTGTCTCTTTGATGGTATTATTTTGTTCTTGTGATCTTTCTAGTTTTGGTTTTTGTTCCACCCAGGTTTTCAACCTTCTTTTCAGCCTATAGTATTTTTTGTCTGTGCATATTGCTTCCGCATTCAAGTTTGACGTGCAGACCAATAAAAACAATCAATATCAATGGAAATTGCATTGGACTCGCTATTAACACTTCATCTAATTTATGTTTTTGTGTTCCTACTTATAATATTTCTTTTTTTCTTAATTCAAAATT